>NC_056662.1:92639264-92756764 GCF_018350195.1 Panthera tigris | reverse complement strand
GAAAAATCTAAGATTAACATTATGTGTCATTTTCTATATAATGACTAAACTTAAAAATACAGCACGTTGACAATGGTAGACAATAGAAAAAAATATTTTCACTCACTTGGATAGTGTTTGCTGGCAAAATAGAATAGTTAATTTAATATGTAATTTTTCAGTGGCTTGCTGTGTTATGATATAAACAGCTTTAATGCATGCTTTCCTTTTATGGCCTGTAAAT
Source organism: Panthera tigris (assembly GCF_018350195.1). Taxonomy (NCBI): domain Eukaryota; kingdom Metazoa; phylum Chordata; class Mammalia; order Carnivora; family Felidae; genus Panthera; species Panthera tigris. The sequence continues at coordinate 92,756,541 of NC_056662.1, read as the reverse complement.
TTGCTGAATGCAATTCCATATACTCTCTTCTTAGTATCTAATAATCTGTCAGTTAAGGGTACGGACATTTCATTCCTATCAATAGTTTCAATGCAATTTGCATATATTGTGGACAATTTTGTTTTCCTTGTAGAAGTACCTTAAACACAATTACTCTGTTTGTAAAAGATACACTATTGTAACATTTTGTAATATAGGAGTTTAAAAACCACCATATAGTAAGCAATGACTCTTTCTAAGAAACACACATTGAGGTAATGAAATCAGAATTCACTAAGTTGCAATTTACTTCTTGGAGAAAATACTTGAAGGAATTTTTTCCCTCCTTCTTGAATTCATCTGGTAATCCTGAAAATGAATAGTCCCATCCAAATACCTTGTCATTCTCAGAATGACATGGTAACTAGCGTTGTCCATCTTCATGTTTCCTTTAATCTTGCTACGTAAGCATTACCTCTCCCACTGATACATGATTTCTGCATCTCCGAATAGGTTTGGCACCCTAGTTAACAGCTACTCAGTTTAGTTAAACCGTGATTGTTTTGCAAAGTCCACATACGCTTTTTGGGAGATACAGTTTATCACTATGGCAAACTATAAGATTTTTTTCTAATCCCAAAATAACAATTCATTTTCTCTATTCTGTTCATAAATTAAGTGATCAGAATAAAAGGGTGGCCAGCCATAACTGTAGGAAACATTATCAGCAAAATGATGCTGGGGATTGTATGCTTCATGGGAGCATGTTTGAATGAATCTTGTAGTCAGTGTAATTGAATTTTACTGCCTGCAGTTTACTGCCTATCTTTAAATTATGTAGGTCCATTACCCCCAAAAGTATTTCCAACTTTAGCTGTAGCATATCCTTATTAAAACTCATAATTGTGTGCTCATTTTACTATATTCGTGACTGTTTATTATTGTAGTCAGTGTAGTATCTGGGTCTGCAGCATGTCACATCCTGTTTGCTACTGACAGGACCACCTATCATACAACTTAGAGTGCTTATTTCCATTGTATATTTTCTATGGTAACTTTTTAGTCTTATGTGAGTGTTGTTACTTATATATTTATTTTGGATTCCTTCTTAAACAAGTTTTCTGAGAAAACTTCTGGTTTGGAATGGGAAAATCTCATCTATATAGAGTAATTTTATCTCTCTGAAAAAATACTCAAATGATAAAACAAAATATGAACCATACCCTGACAAGGTGAAACAAATTTAAATGAAGCAACCTCTATATAGAAAGAAATATGAAGCAATGATGCTATAAATTCATGTTTAAAAAATAAGTTGATAAAAAATAATGTGCTAAGTTATTAAGAAAATTTTCTTATGAGTTTTCTAATATCTGTAGTACTTTGGATTTCATTTAATGTCTCGTAGTATACGAATTTATAAGTGATTGCCAGAAGAGGTTTAAAAATATGTAGATCTACAAATGTATTGTTAACTTGAAAACCTGAGTCAATATGTAGTGGTAGGAATTCTGACTATACAGCCAGAATGACAAGACTTGCATCTAAACTCTGTAATTCTCCTAGCTGTGTGTTCTTAGGTAAATCATGTGATTTTCCTGGCCTCTGTGTCCTAAGTTCTAAAATGACAGAAATGGTAGATCTGTTGATTCAGATGCCCATGATGTGCCCTGCTTAGTTCTCCTGGAGTGCATTCGTCAGTCGGTTCTGTGGGTATGCCTATCTCCATTGCTGTGGTGCTCTGGTACTTTCCTACATAGTATACAGAACAGTAAGGAACATTGGAAACCTAAGGAAAGTCCTCAGGAAATTCAGGGTACCTAACCTGAGAGGATACCTGGACATTAACCTAGCCTCCTCTTCGCCCTATATGAAAACTCCCTCCCTTGGGGTCATAGGCAATTAGTAGACAGAAACCAAAGCTCTACTCCTTTGACCCAAAATAGAATAGAGTCTTTAAGCAATGAACCCTCCAGAGTTTCCCTTGAGTTGAGGTTGTTGCATATGAATAATTCTTTTCTCTTCCCTATCTTGCTTTCTCATGCCCTTATAGATTACTCATAGAGCACTGCTTCAATAAATCTCAGGCTCATAAATCTACTTCTCAGGCCCTGCTTCTGGGGAAACCAACCTCACTTACCTATCTTCTTGAGTTATTATGAATGCTAATTCACATAAAACCTCTAGAACCATGTGTGACACATTGTAAACAATAAATGTTAACTATGATTTTAATTATTGATATTGCTTAAAGAGGGGAAAAATCATGTGATTTAAAGGTTAGTTTAATTTGGCCTGTAGGAGATCATTATGACAAAAATTCTATATAGGCAACTCCAATGACATGATTAATCTGTAAATGAATTATTAATCATCACTTTATTAAATGGCCAATATCAAATGTCTCTTAGTCTAAATAGTTGCATATTACTTTTAAGTACTTTTCTTCAGAGTAAACTGGTGCAAAAAAAATAAATCCTAAAGACAAGAAAACTTAGTAGGTCATTGCAAACAGTGTGATGAGACTTAGACTTAGGAAATAATCATTTTAATAGTGCATTGGGTTTTTCGTTTGTCTCATTTTTTCTTTGTTCACTTGTTTTGTTTCTTAAATACCACGTATGGATAAAGTCATATGGTATTTGTCTTCTCTGACTTATTTAGACTCTTAAATATAGACAATAATTGCTTGTTCTAGGGGAGGTGGGGGGAGATGGGTAGAATAGGTAAGGAGATTAAGAGTACACTTATTATGATAAGCATTGGTAATGATAGAATTGTTGGTTCACTATATTGTACACCCAACACTAATATAATGCTGCGTGTTAATTATACTGGAATTTTAAAAATAAATAAAAATTCTTTAAAAAAAAGAATGCATTGGTGAGTAGATGTCTCTGTATTAATTAGTATGTAATTCTTAACTATGTCTCACATTAATTCTACCACATACAAAGTAATGGACAAAATTAAAGATCTCTTCATATCCATATAATAGATAATGGGAAAAATGGACTGAAAAGCACAAGTTGATAAACTTTTGTCTTTTTCTATGGTTCTTACCCTAAGAAATTACATAGGAATATGTGGAAGATGACTAGTTAGTAACCTAATGCTTTTAAGAAAACTCATCTGTAGCAGTTTTAAGCATTATTAATGGAATGCTATCCATCAGAATACCATCAATATTTTGTCAACATGTAATAACTTAGAATTTTTTTAATGTTTATTCATTTTTGAGAGACAGGGAGAGACAGAGCGTGAACGGGGAAGGGGCAGAGAGAGAGGGAGACACAGAATCTGAAGCAGGCTCCAGGCTCTGAGCTGTCAGCACAGAGCCCACGGGGCTCGAACTCACAAACTGCGAGATCGTGACCTGAGCTGAAGTAGGACGCTCAACCCACTGAGCCACTCAGGCACCCCAACATGTAATAAGTTTTAATGTTAGAACTGAGTCGATGTGTTTTATGCTTTGCAAAAAGGCCACATGAAAGTCAGAAATTAGTCTGTTTTAGCACTGCCAAACTCCATAATTAAAAAATGATTTTATTTTATCCATTAAATGACAAAGCCATATTCTCAATTTGAAAATAATTCAGTATTTACCCATCCTTCGTGATATTTGTACCCATTTGAGCATTTTGAGCACAAGACCGTAAGCTAGTCTTAGAAGAGCAGAATTTCTGTCTACAAAAGGGGATTAGCTGCAAGGATTGCATAACCATTGTGCAGTAACAGAAGCTGCCCAGAAATCTTTGTGGACACCACAGAGAAGACTCAGAGTTATGGAACATTGGTCTCCCTGACAACCCTTTTCCATTCCTGTTTCCCAACTAATTTGATTTCTGATCTCATATTTTGAGGACAATACTTGAAGAATTTATTTTTTATTTCATAGAAATAATAACTTATGAAATATAACAGCATTTAACTGTAGAATAGTAAATATTCATTTCTAAAAGCTGTTGTCATACAGAAAATAAAGTTGATAACAATCACGTAGTATTCCACTAGAGGTAAATATTATTCATTTTGTTGGATATATTTCTAGTAGTTCTATGTACATACATACATTTTTAAAAGTGATATACCTATATACTATGTGTAAAAAATAGTATGAATATTTGTATAAATATTATGAACAGGGGGGCATGAGTGTCTCTATCGGCTAAGCGTCCAACTCTTGTTTTCAGCTCAGGTCATGATCCTAGGATCATAGGATTGAGCCCTGCATTGGGCTCTGCACTGAGTGTGGAGCCTGCTTGAGATTCTCTCTCTCTATCCCTCTGCCCCTGTCCCACTCATGTTCTCTCTCTCTCTAAAATAAAAAAAAATAATTTTAGAAAAGTTATTATGAACAGTGTTCTATAGCACTATATATTATCTATGAATTTAATCAAATGATTAAATATCATTCCATTGTGTAAACTCCTGGATTGTCTAACTAACTTTTTAAGTTTGTGTGGAATCTGAATTTTCCTAATTATAAACACACTGGTAATATAGATTATCATACCAACATCTTTGCATCTATTCAGGATTATTTTCTCAACAGGAATTCCTCCTGAGAGTTTTTGTTTTTTCTTTTTTCTTTGTCTTTTTATTTATTTTTCTTTTTATTATTATTTTATTATTATTATTTTTTTTTTTTTGCTTAATCCTGGAACACACAGAAAGTACTCCAGTATTGCTAGCCTATGCCTCTGTAGAAAAGAAGCCCACTAACTAAAATTTAACATTTGATATTTCTTTATAGTCCTTTTGTCTTTAGCCTGGACACACAGTGTCAAAATATGGAGTTCAAAATTTGCTTAGGTCTTTCTCCCCCTTCTTTGTGAGTATGTAATACATGTGCAGTATGGTTCCGTTCATATATTCCATTTTATGTTTTATTCCACTATCCGTGTTTACTTCTGTTTGTGTGATATGTTAACATGATTCCAAGAGTCAGAACTTCACAAAAGGTGACAACGTACCACCTTCCAGATACATTTGACCATGTCTATTTCACTCCAGCTTCACCATTATTTGGCTGTTTTTGAAATAATTGACAAATTCACTGCCAAAAGTTATGATTTTGAGTAAAACTGGATATGTTCTCATTCATTTATTAACATTTAAATGTATCCTATTCATTTTTACACACTCTCCTATAGGACTTTTCAAAATTTCTTATTTTTTGGTGAGATCTCTTTTTTATATTTTTATGTATGCTACAGGTTTTTTATTTTTCATTTTACTTTGTATTTAATGGTATTTTTAGTCACTGTAAAAATATACATTCAAAGCCATCTCTATTAATAATTTATTGCATGTTTTCAGTGACATTTTTATGAAATGTTTGTAGGATTTTTGTTACCAGCTGTAAAATGGATGTGATAGAGCAGGGGTAGGGAAAGGGGCAGATAATGAAGAGAGCACACAGATTCAGCTATGACAAAGAGTAGACACTGTGTTTGGGGTAACCAGGCTCAGGGAGCGTCCCTATTGCCACACTTAGACAATAACAATAGGAGTAGAACTTGTTCCATAATAATCATCTTCATAAGTGTTGGTGAGATTTTCCAGCTTCAAAAAAGGCTGATTTACCTTCATTATTTAGTAGTAAACAAGATGGGGTATTGGAAATATCAGCTGAGGGTAACTTTTGGGAAGTGTTCTAAATTTCAGGATAAGATGGCCATGCATGTGGGATATTGAGTGTTCTTTATGTGACATTATAGAATTATTTCCTAGTTAAAAACGGCAACAACAACAACACTCTTAATCTTATTTAGCTTTGCATATCACAGTGTCACTATTGGGCACACGCTGTATTTTTGCTTGAATATGACTGCTGTTTATTTTCCTAATGTATTATATATTTTTTTCCCTGAGTTGTTGCTTTTTTAGTTTTGGGTAACCCAGTCTCAGAGTCTCTATGTTTTTATTTTGATAATTACTTGCATTTATAGACACAAATGTTTTATCTCATTATGCTATTATCTGCTGTTTTGTTTTAAATTTCCAAACTATTTTTGGATCAATTATAGGTGACATTACTACACATGACTACACATTTTTTTTTCTTTTGAAAGAGAGAGAGCGCACTCAAGTGAGCATGCATGTATGTGAGCAGGGGAGAGGCAGAGGGAGAGGGAGAAGAGAAAATCCCAAGGTGAGGCTATATCCCATGACCAGGAGATCATGACCTGAGATGAAATAGAGTCAGACACTCAATGCACTGAGCCACTCAGATGCTCCTAAAATTGATTTTTAAAAATAAGCTTTTGATTTTAGAGAAGTTTTTGATTTACAGAACAATTAGGAAAATAATGAAAGGGACCCCATACCTCCCGCACCCAGTTTCTCCTACTATTAACATTTTATATTAATATGATAGATTTGTCATAATAACACACCAACATTGATGTTATTATTAACTAAGTTCACACATTATTCAGATTTCTTTACTTTTTAATGTTTTTTTGTGTGTGTGTGTTCCAGGATACATTGCGTTTAGCAGTCATCTCACCGTAGGATCATCTTGACTGTGAGTTCCTCAGATTTCCTTGTTTTTGATGATGTTGGTATTTTTGATGAATATTAGCCAGATATTTTGTAGAATATACTGTAATTGAGATATTTTTATTTTTCTTATGATTAGACTTAGGCTATTTGTTCTGAAGAGAAAATTAACAGAGGTTAAGTTGCTTTTCATTACATAATGTCAGGAGTACAGAACGTCATTATAATTAATCACTGCTAATGCTAACCTTGATCATCTGACTGTAGGTAGTGTTTGTGCAGTATTTCTCCTGTAGAGTTATTCTTTTTTCCCCCATTCCATATTGCACTTTTATGAAGGAAGCCATTATGTGCAACCTGTCATTTAAAAGTGGAGAGTTGTGCTATCTCCTTTTTGGGGTAGTGTATATACATACATTGTTTGGAACTGTTCTGCATAGGAAATTGTCTTTTCTTTCTCGATTTATTTATTTGGTTATTTATGTGAGTATGGGCTCATGGATATTTATCTTATACTTTGGGTTATAATTCAATATGTTATCTATTCTGTTGCTCAGATTGTTCAGCTTTCATTATTAGGAACTCTTTCAGTTGGATACTGTATCACTTTCACATACCCCCCATCATATGTTGTTGTTAATATTTTAAGTACTTCCTTAATTTCTAGCATTAAAAAATTCTCAGCGTTTATCCATATATTTCCTGCTCCAGCCCAGAATTAGGCATTTTTCCAAAGAGCCATCATTTTGCGGGGGGTGGGGGGAGGGGGGGGAGGGGGGAGGGGGGGGAGGGAGGAGAGCAGCGATTGGTATCAAAAACCAAAATTGGGTTGTAAGATTTCTTTGTTTCTCCCCGAGTGTCAATATTTGGTGACCTGTTAGGTGACAGAGCATGGAAACATGTGTATATTAACCTGTGTATATAAAGATGTCTGTAGGGCCACCTGGGTGGCTCAGTTGGTTAAGCGCCTGACTTCGGCTCAGGTCATGATCTCACGGTTTGTGGGTTCGAGCCCTGTGTCAGGTTCTATGCTGATGGCTCAGAGCCTGGAGCCTGCTTCGATTTTGTGTCTGCCTCTTGCCTGTTCACATTCTGTCTCTCTCAAAAATAAAAATAAACACAAAAAATATTTAAAGATGTCTGTATATTTATCCATCTATATATATCAACATTAAGCTAAACAAGTACATGCTGATGTCTCCAACTCTGATCCATTACCACGTTTATCATTCTAGCCTTTTCCTCTTGCTTGCCTGTCACCTCCAATAGTGAGAAACTTGGTTTCTACCATCCATCATCCATTTACTTAGTTCTTAAAATCCTGGTATACCTGTATAATGGTTAAAAACTGTTAGCCTGTATCCTCATGGCAAAAATCTTTATCAACTAGAGTGTAATGTTTTTTTCTTTAATTTTTTTTCATGTTTATTTATTTTTGAGAGAGAGAGACAGAGCGCAAGCGGGGGAGGGGCAGAGAAAGAGGGGGACACAGGATCCCAAGCAGGCTCCAGGGTCTGAACTGCCAGCACAGAGCCCAGTGTGGGGCTTGAACTCACAGGTTGTGAGATCATTACCTGAGCTGAAGTCAGATGCTTAACTAATTGAGCCACCCAGGTGCTCCTGGAATGTAATGCTTCTGTATATTTCCTTTTGTGTTTAGAATTATAATCTCCTCTCATTTCAAAGTAATTTAGGTCAGCACTTTTTCTCTCATCTCCCTCCGTGTAGTTCTTCCATACATTTGTGATACAGTGAGAATCTTTTGTCACAGGCTGTATTCCATTTGGGATCCCTTGATATCATAAGTGATTTAAAAAAAAATGCATACATTGAAGTTCCCTCTGTGTTCTGTGTTTGGGCATAATATCATGTATCAAACCATTAGAGTGTTATACAGAATAGTTTGCTGACCCTAAAAGCTGTGTTTTACCTACTCAACATTTTCCCTTCCCTTAATCCCTGACACCTACTAATTTGTTTACCAGCTCTACAGTTTCACCTTTTCTGGAATGTTGTATAAATGGAATCATACATTATACAGCCTTTCAGGTTGCTAACTGCTTTTCATGGTTTCTTCATTATTTTTCTATCTTCAGCTATGATTTGCAATGTTTATTTTTTTCTTCAAAATTTCACTAACAATTTGGAAAAAAACAAAAGACGGGCACCTGGGTGGCTTGGTCGGGTGAGCGTCCGACTTCGGCTCAGGTCACGATCTCACGGTCCGTGGGTTCGAGCCCTGCATCGGGCTCTGTGCTGACAGCTCAGAGCCTGGAGCCTGTTTCAGATTCTGTGTCTCCCTCTCTCTGTGACCCTCCCCCGTTCATGCTCTGTCTCTCTCTGTCTCAAAAATAAATAAACGTTAAAAAAAAAAAACCAAAAAAACCCAAAAGACAAACAGTCTAGTTTAGCTGTCAGTTACCTTACATTTTTCAAAACTCACTTAAATTCATTCTATGTAGAAATCAATTTTAAATGTAAGTCAACTTTTTAAGTAAAATAAATCAGATTTTTAAACTACATAAAATAATCTCTACCCTTCTTTATGGAATGTAAGACAGCTCATTTTAGCTCTTCAAATTTTATCTTTGTTTTAGTTGGTATAATATGGTATTTTACACCATATTTCTATTTTTAAAAATATTTTATAGATTATAATAGTACTATTAATGATCAGTGTGTATATACATATATATACATTTTCTAAAAAATATTCTTAAGTATGTTTTTTTGAAAAATCTTTTCAGACAATGCTTAAGATAATTTTTAAAGTATTTTTAAATCAGATCTTTCTTTTTCATTTTTAAGACCCAAAAGATTTTATTAGAGTTTCTTCTGAAGCCTTGATTAAATTTGCTGTTTGCTGTTGACTTGTTGATTATTCTCTTTATCACTTCCAAAGATGTGAATTTGAGCCACATCAGTATCTGTTAAAGGAGAGTCAGTTGCCAAGGATGAATATCTGCACCCCAGCAACTACACCCAGTTGCTGCAAATTCAGCTATTTAATGGTAGGCATTTATTTTCATGTCCCTTATCACTGGAAACAAGAATGGGATGGTCATTCTCACATAATCATTTTGGTCAAATATTCTTTCAATCTGTACCCTTGAAAAAAATAATGAAAGTTTATGAGATGTGAGACATATTTATCTTAGTTTTTAGCATGAAAATGTATGTTTTATTATTCTTGAAATTCTTTCCTACTTTCTCTGAAAATTTAGGAGACTGGGATTCTTTAGTCTGGAATTATATCTCTGTGTAATCTGGAAACTCAAACATGGTTTAGTGTTCTCTTTTGTTGGTGATTTTGATGAAAATTAATCTCTTTTTCTGTAATTCGAAATGACTCTAAAGGATTTATTAAAGAACAGATGGCTTATGGTAAACAATTTTTGAATAAAATATATCAGGAATATTGCACAGAAAATTTAATTTATATATCTATCTTCTATTTTTATCCCCTCTCCTACCACAAAAGGAAGTTGGGATCTTTGATAAAGACTAATATTATACCTGATACTATTAGTGTATGATACTTCATAGAATGTATGTTTATTTTTATTTTTATTTATTGTTTTTCAGAAGTTTGTTTATTTTTGAGAGAGAGCACAAGCAGGGGAGGGCCAGAGAGAAAGGGAGACACAGAATCCGAAGCAGGCTCCAGGCTCCGAGCTGTCAGCACAGAGCCTGACATGAGACTCAAACCCACGAACTGTGAGATCCTGACCTAAGCTGAAGTCAGATGCTTAACAGACTGAGCCACCCAGCATCCCTATTTTTAAGTATGGCATTAGGCCCTATACAATATATATGTTTTTATTTGCTTATCATTGAAATAATGGAATAAATTATGAGATTCAGGGGAATATAAGAGATAAGAACTTAAAAATTAAAAGAGCTCCTCTGAGGAAAGAAAGGATATGACATAGTTATAATGTTTAATAATGTTGCATGATCATTTTTAGCATTTCCACTTGAGGCTAAGAGACATTTGCATCAATAATATTTTACAAATATGTTTCTTTAAGGGATAATATTCCCCAATCCCAAAACAGAAACTAGGATAAGAATTCACTAAGAAGTACTAATTGGACTCTTGAGTATAAAAATTCCATCTGTTTTTAAAGGACATTAGTGTGTTAGCAACAGAGTATTTCTCCTATAAAAATATCTTAGTTCTAAGAAAGGTGTATAGAACAAGGTCCTAAATAGCCATTAGTTAATTACCCAGAATTCTCTCTGAACTGATATTTCTAAAAGCCTACCTTATTAAGAGCTAATGGTTGAAATGATAGTCCTTAAATGCACATGTTTTAAGATACTGTGAAAATAAAAAGCATTAAAATATATTTAGCACAATTTAAATTACTAACTATGTTTAGTTATAAATATCTAAACAAAAATATGCCAAATATGTTGCATATTGTGCATATCAAAACTGTATCATTAAAGACCTAGCTCCATATGTGTGAATACTTGAGATATAACTGCATTTGGCCAGATGTGCATGTGTGTGCACACACACACACATTCCACTTTTCAAATATTAGTTGCATGGGGTGCCTGGATGGCTCAGTCATTTGAGCGTCCAACTTCGGCTTAGGTCATGGTCTCGTGGCTTGTGAGTTCGAGCCCTGTGTCAGGCTATGTATCGACAGCAGAGCCTAGAGCCTGCTTTGGATTCTGTGTCTCCCTCTCTCTCTCTGCCCTCCCCTGCTTGTGTTCTATCTCTCTCTCAAAAATAAACATTAAAAAAAATTAAAAAGTTGCAAGATGTTATTTCTGCTTGTATTTAAAGCCGCTGCTATCTTTACATATCTTCCATACTAAACTTTCTATTTGGTACCTTTTAGTAAAAATACTGAACATCCAACAAAAATTTTATACACACACATATATATTTAACACATATACAGTTTGTTACTACTTTAGATAATAATCAGAAAAAACAAAGAAATTCAACTTTAGTGTTGTTTTCAATTTTGTCATTAATTCTTACCTGATTTTTCTTTCTAAGCTCTGTTATCTTTGACTTTACAATGACTGTCATATTCATAAATCCCAAGTAAGTTTGAAATGTACAAGAACTTTAATAAGTAAAGCATCAACACCCCTTTTGTCATCAACAGAGCTCTAATCAGCAGCGTGATCAGATTTGTTTTCAAATATCCATGTTCATTTGTATTTCTTCAAATAGAGTAGGGTACATAAATTTTCCTAATGAACGCCACTCTGCCTTGGTAGCTACTTCTGCACCCTAATTGCTTAAATTTCACAACAGTGATAAAAACAATATAAAGTTGAGGAAAGATAACTGTATCACTACAAGGATCAGTGTTGAGAAGGTCTTTAAACATGCCCCCACCCCAATTTCTTTGACACACTCCCTTCCTTTTGGCAATCTCATTGAAATCTGATCAGGCTTGTGCCTACTTGGACCTTCATGGACTGATTGTGTAACTCCGGAGGCTGAGTCATAAAAGATGATGTAGTTTCTGCTTGTTTGCTTGTAACACTCATGATTAAAGCCTTGAACCATTAAGTAAGGCCAGCCTGAGTCTGTCATGCTGCAAAGAAACATGGAGAAAGCCACACAGAACTCTAAGTCCTAATGCTTGAGTCATATGCCAGACATGGGAGTGGACAAGCATTCAGGGATATTCCCATCCTTGAATCTTCCTAGCTGAACCCCAAGACACTGTGAAGTATAGAAAAGCCACTCCTGCTGTGCCCTTTCCAAATCCTTGTCCCCAGAAAAAATGAGCATAGCACATTATGATAATTTGATTAATTTGTTACATTTGAAAAAATGGTAAATTTTGATTAATTTGTTACACAGCCGTGCTAACTTTAAACATATACCATCTGCTTGAAGAATGCTTTGAGAAATTTTTCTAACATATACTGTAGGCTGGGTGAGGAAAGGGTGAATTAACCCAAGGATTTACTTATAAATGAAAAGGGCCCTAATAAGAAAGGTCCTGATGAAGACAACATTAGAGTAGCAGACAGAAGTTATAAATGAGGGGACAGTGGGTATGGGATGCTTCTGCTGGAGTTTGAGAGAAGCACATTTTAATTTTATTGGCTATTCCTGAATATACATTCAGTGTTGGCACAAGGCACAAAGGAATTTCCAGCTTGCTTTATTTGGTCTACATTCTTAGGTAACATAACACATCCCTTCTACAAGTGTCTAATATGTTAAGGTATGCTCCTCTGAAAAGCAACCAAGTGTCCCAAGTCTCTACACATTTGTAAATGCCTAAGAAGTAGAAACCTGTGAGCATGTTGATTAGGGGACTTCATGAATCTTCTATGGATATATCTTGTTCTTCCCCTTCTCTGAGCAGCAACCCTGAGAAGAGCATTGAGCACAAGTATAGTATGGTATATTTATATTTTTAAATTATAATCTTGGCTGCAACGTGTAGGGTAGATTTGAGAAAAACAAAAGTAGAATTGAAGAAATTTTTTGCAATAGTTCAGGTGAGTAATGACAGTGCCTTAGACTAGGGAGGTCACAAGAGACAGAGTCTCACTTTATCTTGAGAGTAACTGTAAGAGTTGTTGATGGATTTAGGTCCATTGTAGAGGTATAAGAGGGTTACTCTTTTTTATTTAATTTTCATTTACTTTTTTATTTATCAGATGAACTCTTTTTTTTTCCATTTGTTATTTGAATGTCTGTGTATACATGTGTTTGTATCTTTCCTTTTTTCCTGTTAAGGTGTTTATCTTTTTTTTTTTTTTTTTATAATGCCTTTGACTTATGACCCTACCATGTCTTCTAAGGAAATTAAATCTTCCACTTTAGTATATTTTGCCAATATAATCCCAACTTGTCATTCCCCTTTTACTTTTGTTTACATTGTAATTAGATTGCCATTTCAAAGCTTAACATTTTTATTTGCAAGTATTTGGCTTTAGAAAATGCACAGCTCCAAAGATGTTTCTAAGTCTCTAAAGCTAAATAAACACCAGTGTTTACCCGCTGAAATAATTATGTTTTCTACCCTCCCTAAATTTTAATACTTTTTTAAGGAAATAAGCATAGTGTCTCTAAGGAATAATTTATACCATAGGCTTTACTCAAAGCAAATTTGATTTCTGATTTCCCAAAAAAATGTTTATACTAACAAATGATTGAATTGCATAGAAATGCATACTTTTTTTTCTTTGTTTTGCTTTCTTCCAAAACAAACCTGTGTGATCAACATCTGTTAAGCTGTGTCAGATTCCTTTTTCATTCTGTGAATCTTCATTCTGTGTTTCTCTAAATGGATAAAGGATAAGGCAATAGATATAAATGATTCCTGTTTCAATTTTGCCTGAATTTGAAAGATACAGAGAAGGAACAACTCATGTCTGTAACAGAGCCTTTATCAGCTCCAGATTCTGAACCAACAGACTTCTCTACCCATACAGAGGGCAGAACAATTCTCTGAATTTGCTTGCATATGTCTGAGTGACTTTTGGCTTCCTAAAGTGCATTCTGCCTCAGTGACTGGCTTGTGGCACTGTGAAGGGATGCATCTTAAGAGAATAAATGAATCTCATACTAATAAGTTTTAAAATGACAATTATATAAATATTTGATTAGTCAAAATTATGCTAATTATTAGTTAAATCATTTCGTTCAAAATATTTGATCAATTCAAATATTATAGGGGCCACAGATGTTGAAAGCTCAATCTAGGGGAATATGATTTATTTTATGGCATAGATTCCTGCAATCTCTGGTGAACCATGCAGGCATTGGAGAGAATGACATAATTTTTAAAGGCATTATGAAGATATCTTCAAAATACATTAAATTCATGAGAGCAGAGGAAAAAATGGAGAGAGTATAGTTTTGTTTGTGTTTATATTGGAGATAACATGCATATATACAGAGTCAAATATATATTTGTTTTTTAAAAATAACAGAAAAGAAAAAATTAAAAAGTGGTACTTACCCTTTAGAGAAAGGGAATAGGCACCAAAGTAAAAGGAGACTTCATTTCTTGTTTTGTTTTTTATTTTATAATTACTTTACTCCTTAATACTTTTTTTGCTAGACTACTTTGTTTTTAGAAAAAAAAGACTTTCCATACAAAAATGCCATGTTTGAATTGCATACTTTTTTCATATTTTGTAAGTGATAATGGCAGTAAAAGAACACCTTTCTTGTTTGTTGTTTTCAGTGCAGCATTGGATAAAGTACCTGCAAATTTAAAAGAAGTCAAATTATTTTTTGTGAGAGGGCCTGCCAGATTCAGTGCCCTCATCTCTTTCTTTGTGTTTAGGTGGACCCACTTCACTGTACTTTTCCTTAGACTTTTAGTACATCCAGGGGTCAAAAGTGGGTAGGTTCAATTCAAGGCAGTGAATCATGACAGAGCCTACTGGTCTCCCCAGACGGTGGGGGGGGGGTATGGGGGGGATGGAGGGGTGCTCTTATTGTTTATTTACACATAACAGAGGATCTGTAGCCAAATCAAGGTGATCCTAAGTATCTTGGTTTAAAACGTACAGGACATTGTTTTTACAATTTAATTATTTAGTAGTGTAGAGGGAAGGAAGCACAATGGCATTTCATATTTCTAAGTATGCCATCAAAAAGTAAAGAAGCAATAGGAGAATGTGGGATTTTCAAGCAGGGGAAAGACTGAAGTATCTTTCTATAGGACAAAGAAACTAGAATGGAAGCACTTACCATGTTGGGTGATCCTCTCATTAAACTTTTCTTTCTTGTTTTATTATTTCACAAATAATAGCACTTATTCCAGTACTCCAAAACAGCTACTATGAGCAGTTTGATCTTTTCTCTTATACTCAAAAATAACAGTGAGGGGAAATTATTATTCAAAAATTTGAAAACCTTTCTTAGCTCACAGGTCATACAAAAGCAAGCAGCTGGCTGGATTTGGCCCAAAGGCCAGATTTTGCCAAATGAAGTACAGTAACAGCCCTGTTTTAGTAAAGGAAGGAGCAAAACCTAGTTGTTCTTTCCTTGATAAGTAGGAGAGAGGTGTGCTTGTCTTTTTTTAATAGTGAAATGTTAGAACGCAATTTTAAAAATAATAAACTAAGACAAGAAAGATATTTATAATCTTTATCCCTCTTAGGTGACTAATTATCTTTTCTTCCATCCACCATAGATATAATTTTATATAGTTATTACCACATAATGGTTATACATATAGACTTGGCTTGTTCTTTACTTACCTAAAATTATGTTTCTCTTATTGCTTCAGAGTATCATTAAATGCCAGTTAAATGTCATATAATGTATTATTAAATTGATAGAAGCAATTTGCTTAACTTAAGCACAGATACAACAATAGTTAGGTAATTATTTCCAATTTTAAAATAGATACACTATAATGAGTATCCTCAATTTTTTGGAGTTTTTTTACTTTTAGAATCAGTTTTAACATGAAAAGGTGCTAACTCAAAGGCTGATGACATATCTATATATATGGTTATTGATAAATTTTCTAAAATTGATCTCTAAGTTATTATACTAATTTAAGTATCCCACCAGAAACAATTATTATACATAGACATATTAAAATTTATTATGTTTTTAGTAATTCTTAAATGCACTGCTCTCTCTCTTTTGTTTTAATTCGCATTTATTTTACTACAAAAAGCCCATTACCATTTCCAGAATTCCTGATTGCATTTAACACATTAGAATTGCATTTTCACATCCATTGCTTTTCTATCTACTATATTATTAATCTATTTTTATCAGTATCTATAAGCTTTTTTCATAAAGCGTATTTATAAGTAGTCTCTCAGAATTGCTTTTAATATTTGCTGGGACTTCTTTCCTTTTTAATTATATTTTTGATATAGAGAAATTATTTTTAATCATATGTAGTCAGTTGAGTCATGATTTCTTTGTTTTTCCTTTTGTCTTCACATCTAATAATTTCTGTTTTTCTAGCAATATGATAAACTTCCTATTGGACAACTTTTCTGTACTTTGAATGTTTTACCTTTGCTTTTATGTCCATCTGAGATTTAATGTTTATGATATGAAATATGCATGTACAAATTTTTTGGAATTCATCTAGCCAGTGAAAAACTGTATATAATTTTAGACCATGGGAATGGCATCACTGAGGAGAAAAATTTGTAATCCTCTCTTGAAAAAAAACAACTTGTAGCAGCTTATGCAGACCCATTTCATCACAGAGGGGATCACATTTCATGGCTCTCACTAAAGCAGGCTGTCATATGTAGGATACCCAAGAGATTGACACATAGGTTTTGGATCAGCAGACAGTAGCAGAGTTTGAGTTAGGCATTTTCCTTTGGAAAGTAAAAAATGGAGAGAGCGTGCATTGTGAAATCAGTATACATTGGTGGTTTCTCAGTATGGAGCCAGGACCAGCAACATCAGCATCTTATGGAAACTGTTAGAAATACAAATTCTTGAGCATACCCTAAACCTACTAAATTAGTAACTGGCACAGGATCTAGTAATCTGTGTTTCACAAGCAATTGAGGTGATTCTGATACACCCTCAAGTTTGAAAAACTGAGAACCACCGGTATACAAATCAAGACCTGTATTTAGCTTAATAGGCAAGCAGATCTTGCCTTTGTCATTTTCAATCTTTATGTGTGTAAAGATAGTTTTATTGTCTATTAATTACAAGTTCTATTTTTAATTGTTGTGGAACCACAAGGCTGTTTACCATAAAGGCTGTGCCATTATATATTCCCACCAACATTTATAAGGGTTCCCTTTATTCTACAGCCTCACCAGCGCTTACCTCTTATTTTTTATAGTTGTCTCCTAATAGGTGTGACATGGTATCTTATTGTGGTTTTGATTTGCATTTGTATATCTTCTTTGGACAAATATCTGCTCAGCTCCTTTGCCCATTTTCAATTGGATTACTTTTTTGCTAATGAGCTGTATGAGTTCTTTATGTATTTTGTATATTATTCCCATTATCAGATATATGATTTGCAAATATTTTCTCCCATTCTGTAAGTTGCCTCCAGTTTATTGATCGTTTCCTTTGCTGTGCAAATCTCTTCATTTTGATGTTACTCTTATGTGTTTATTTCAGATTTTGTTTCCTGTTGGCTTGGTGTCTTACCTAAGAAATCATTGCCAACACCAACAGAATGTCAGGGAGCTTTAACTCTATGCTTTCTTTTGGTTTTATGGTTTCAGGTTTTATGTTCATGTCTTTAATCCATTTTGAGTTAACTTTGTGTAAGATAGAGGTTCAATTTCATTCTTTTGCAAACAAATATCCAGTTTTCCCTTCTCAGTTTATTGAAGAGACTATCCTTTCCCCATTATGTATTACTGGTACCTTTGTCAAAAATTAGTTAACCTTTATATATGGTTTTATTTCTGGGCTCTTTATTCCCATTTTCTGTGTGCCTGTTTTTATGCCAGTACCATACAGTTTTGATTACTATAGCTTTGTAATACAGTTTGAAATCAGGACATATGATACTTCTGCTTTGTTCTTCAAGATTGCTTTGGGTATTAGGGTCTTTTGTGGTTCTGTATACATTTTAGGAATTTTTGTTCTATTTCTATGGAAAATACCATTGGAATTGTGAAAGAGAATGAATTGAATCTATAGAACTCTTTGAGTGGTATGGACATTTAAATAATATTAATTCTTTTAGCCAAGAACATTGGATGTCTTTCCATGTATTTGTGTCTTCAATTTCTTTTATCAACATCTTATAGTTTTCAGTGTACAGATCTTCCATCTACTTGATTAAATTTATTACTAAGTATCTTACTGGTTTTGATGCTAGTATAAATGAGATTACTTTCTTAATATCTCTTTCAGATAGTTTGTTGTTAGTATATAGACACAGAATTGTTTTTTGTACATTGTTTTTGTATCCTGTAACTTTACTTAATTTATTTTTATTCGTCTAATATTTTTTTGGTAGAGTCTTTAGGATTTTCTGTATAGAAGACCATGTCATCTGCAAACAGAGATTATTTGAATTTGAGTTTTTCCTTTCTGATTTGGATGTCTTTTATTTCTTTTTCTTGCCTGATGCTATTGGTTGGCCTTCCAGTCTTAGGTTGAATAGAAGTTGTGAGAGTGAACATCTTTGTTCTATTTGTGGTCTTAGAAAGAAAGCTTTTAACTCTTCACCTTGAGTATAATGTTAGCTGTGGTCTTGTCATAAACAGCCTTTATTATGCTGAGACACTTTTGTAGTAGTTCTCTTATATATTCTGCTTATTAACCCCTTATCAGATATATGACTTGCAAGTATTTTCTCTCATTCCATAAGTTGCCTTTTCACTCTGTTATTTGTGTCCTTTGATTTACAGTAGTTTTAAATTTTGATATAATCCAAATTTCCTACTTTGACTTTTGTAACCTCTGTTTTTGATGTTATAGTTAAGTCTTTGTCAAATCCAACATTATCAAGGTTTTCCCCTTTGTTTCTTGTAAAGGTTTTATTATTTTAGGTCTTATGTTTAGGTCTTTCATCCATTTTGATGAATTTTTATATATGATGTATGATGTTTCCACATCCATTCTTTTGCATGTGGATATCCAGTATTTCAACACAATTTGTTGAAAACTGTCCTGTCCTTTCCCCAGTGAAAAATCTTGGTACTCTTGTTGAAAATCATTCAACCACATATGTGTAGCTTTATTTCTGTATTCCTGATTTTATTCCATTGGTCTGTATAGCATAATTTATATATATATATATATATATATATATATATATATATATATATAGCGTAATTTCTTGATACTTCTGATTAAATCTTTGGGAATCCTAGAGTCTATGTAACTTTGTTGCATTTGCTGAACTATTTCCTTGCAATAAATACCTAGAAATGGAATTGTTGGGTATAAAAGAATGCATGTTTATACATATTTCCAGATATTCTGAAATAATTACACTATTAGGATGTAAGTTTATTTTTTATAAACTCATTACTTGTTACTAGCAAACTTTTTAATCATTTTCCATGGGCTATGGTTTTTTTTTCCTTTTTGTCTGTTAGTATACGTATAGCTGTAAAAGTTAGGTATTGCTTTTATTACATTATGAGTGTTTCTATATGTTCAGGAAATGCTTAAAATGTTCATGAGCACTAATGATGGAAAAAATCACACAAACATCCATGCTGAAAAGATATATCATCTCTAAAAGATGGAAAAAAAAATCTCGTTGGACTCAAATTTCTCTCTATGCAGGAAGGCAATAAAACATGAATGCAAAATATGAAGTTAAAAGATTGTGACTGAAGGTATTTAAATCAGCTAAACCATCATTCTTCTACAAGCACCTCACAGATTATATGACAGGCAGAGACTCATTCAGTATGCCACCCACACACCAGTTCTGGAAATATTTCATATGAATGTGAGATTAAATAATAAGAAAAAGGATAACAGTAATAAAAAAAAAAAAGGACAACAAAAGTGGTGCTAGTAAAGCATGGTATTGTGTAATTATAAATTAGGGTGCAGCAAAAAATTAAAATAAGATGAAATATTTTGTAGAAAGTAGATGAATGTGAACCTGAAGAAAATCATATTATTATGAAACTTTTAGAAATATCTATTAAAGTATAGGTTACACAAGTTACCTCATCTCTTCAAGAATGGCAGCCTGAAAAAGGAATGTATAACTTCTAAATAATTTGAGCCCAAGTGAAGAAGATTTGAAATGTGTGCTTGAGAAAAGAAACAGGGTGAGTGTGAAAACATAAAGGAAGATAGTCAAAGCCTCATTACTGGAACAACTCAGAGTTGCTTTTCTTTATCTCAGCTTTTATGTAATGTTTAGGGTAAACATATAGGTATTATTAGCATCATTATTTTATGAAAACAAAACAGAAACATTATAAATATTATAATTACAGTGAGAAAATTTTAAAATATCAGTATCATTTTTAACAGCTAAAATAAAGAAGAAAATAAGCCATTAAAAATATTAATGTTGCTGTATTTGTATACGTATGATAAAAGGCAAAGTATTATAAATTGTTAATGTGGTATATATGTTCAGTCTTATATTTTATATACAAACTCTAAAGAAACCTTTTAATGTCTTCCCTAAAGTTGAAAATGTGGACAGTTTTTTATCATAATTTATGAAAAGTATGAAATAATAAAATGACAACATTAAATCTCTTGGGAAAATTTAAATTTCACAAATAATGCCTCTCAAGGAAATAATTAAAAATATATTGATATAACTTAAAATTAAAAATGAAAATAATGGCTTTTATTTAAAATATTTAGGATATTTTAAGACCATGTTATAATCAAAAATGATTCTCTTAAAATTTTATTTTTTTTAAACATGGAAAAAGCATTCACTTAAAATTTAGAATAGAAATAGCAACAATAAGAAACATAATAGGTTAAGTGAGTAAAATGATTTTATTCAACAAAATAACAAATACTCTGTAATAAATTAGAGCATGTTTATTTGAAAAGGCCAATAAGAATCTTTGCTATATTTAATTAGTAAAATTATTATAAAAAATACTATAAATAAAAAATACCCTGAGAAAACAGTGGGCATTCCTGAAAGTAAAAGAGATTTATAAATATTTATTTTATCAATAGATATTTTATAGAATTAAAATACCTTTTCACTTCATGTGGAGTTTAGAAAATGATGGAATGTTTTGTAATTAAATAAACAGGAATAGCATAGATAAAAAAAAAACCTAACAATTTGCAAAAGAGGAAATTACAGATAAGAAATTATAAATAATATATGACAATTGATTTCATGAATAACTTAAGAAAATAAGACTACGCTAAATGTAGGGTTTATGCTAAATGCTATATGCACTAGCATTCCACTAGTGCAAATATGGTTTACTATTTGATACTTACAAATATAATTCACCACATCAGTATTTCATGTAAGAAAAAATCATTTGGCTATCTCTATTGAAGCAAAAGATAATTTAAAAAATTCAACACCAGTATTTGGAAATTTCTTAGCAATGTATGAATAGTATAATCACTAAACAGTTTGCATTAAAGCTATTTAATTCTACTAACCAACACTGAACTTAATGCAGAGGCATACAGGCAATTTGTGAATTGAACAACTCACTCATAGTTTTTAAACATTTTTCTGTAATTTTTGATTATTAAAATGAAAAACAATCAGATTTTACTTTTTTTCAAAAAATCAGAAGTAGAATAGAACTCTTGCAAAGCAGTATGTTTTCCTGAAGAATCACTTAAAATTTAAAAATGGAGAATCGTTTAAATAGATTTTGGTATATGCTGTTAAAGAAACTTTGCAGGAAAATATCTGTTGACATGAATATTTTAGTAAAATATCCTATTCATAAAGACTTACAATTTAGTGTTTCTGTAAATTATATAGGCATGTGTCTGTATATATCTAATCATAATATGATTAGAAGTTTCTACCGAAGACATTAATAGTGGGTGTTTTTAGATATTTAGGGGAGAGTATTATACAAAATATCTATTTTGAAAATTTTCAAGTCACATCTTGAGTATTTATTACTTGAAACAAAAAGTTAAATCCTATACAAATTTAAAATGTCGTGTTATTATAGGAAAGAATGAGAATTGATGATCAATGTGTATAAAGGTGACTGTGCCTGATTTAATATATGATATTGACAGATCTAGGTAAATGAGCTTTTAAGTATAGGGTTATATTTTATTTAGTGGGAACTTTACCTTGGCAGCTGTGTTTAAAAGGAAAGGTATATCATAGACCATTTAATTCCACGGGTTCCTTTTGCTTGTGGAATCCTGGGTGTATATGACAGGATTTGCTATTTTACTCAAGTTTATAATCCTTTGATAATCTGTCTGAATTTTGCAGATTTCAGTTTTTTTTCACTCTCTGCTTCTCTTTGTCTTTCTCATTATCTTTTCTTTTTTTTCCTTTTTTCTTTCTTTCGTTCTTTCATTCTTTCTTTTGTTCTATCTTTCTTTTCTTCTTTTTTTTTTCAAACCAGTTTCTCCTCCCCAAGTATTATTTTAAATTTCAGGGCCACCTGGCTGGTTCTGTCTGTGGAGGATGTGACCCTTGATTTCAGAGTTGTGACTTCAAGCCCTGCATTGGGTATAGAGATTACTTTAAGTAAAATGTTTACAAAGAAAAAAAAAATTCAGAGAGAGTGCCCTGTTTCACTGGTAGTCCACAGATCAGTAAGCTTGCCCTGGTGGTCTTGTGCCACTATCATGAGTTGGTTCTACTCATCCAAAACTCAGACTTTGCCCTAATTTTTAACATTTACGACATAAACTAATCTCTACTTTAGACAGATTACACTGAAGGGCTGTGAAAAACAAAAGGGAATTGTACCCAGACATGACTACTACATGTGTGGCCTCCGTTCTTATTGCACAGAGTCACCACCATACAACAGCAAGCTCATCTCAGCCACTAAGAATGACCTCCACTATAGTTGTCCCCTCTCTGAGTCCAGCCACCTACTCCCTAGAGTTTTCTTGTTTTCATTCTAATCTCTGCAATGGATGTTGATTCCATTGGGATTCTGAGGGCCTCGGGCCTGAGACCTTCAGACAATATGTCAGAATACAACAGTCCCAGTCAGTTTAGGTCCAAACACTCATTTACTCCATCTAAATTGCATGTAAGCAAAATGATCCCGGTTGGTCTTTGTCTCTCTCAGCTCCCCTTTAGGGTTTTCTGCCAGTGTGAAATTAAGATATTCTTCCTCCTCTTCCCTAGGCTTTGGATCAGATCGCCTCTGGTTAACTACCTGGACACAGATCTTCCCTAAACAAAGAACAGTTTTCACAATAAATGCAAGCAAAACCCAATATTGGTGAAAGAAACATTATATGCGTACATTAGAGCCATAAGTGCAGCCATAACTTTCATGAAGTGCATGATACAGCCTCAGTAAAAGCAACAGTTTAGGCATACAGGAGTTTCCCATTTTTGTAAAGATCCCTGGCCTTTAACTTACTTTTACTTTTACATAAAAGCCTAGAACAAAGCTTTCAAGAACTTGAAAGCCCCGGGGGGGTGGGGGGGAGTTTTATTAAATAGCATTTTCCTGTAGAAATCTAGCCCACTTAATATATTTATTATTACCCCACCTGCTGATTTCAACTTGAATATGTGTATACAGGCAGCCTTGGAGTTAGCTTCACATGGTGAATAAATGGTGCCGTAAGGCAGAAAACGCACTGGCAGTGTGTGGATATTGTGTCTGTGAAATCCCTTGAATTTCTTGATGTGGTTTGTAATATTCTATTGTTTTATTAAGCTGTTCTATTTATAGGAATTAAGGCACCATGGGAAAACAGTGTGAAATTTGTAAGAGGGTCTGCAATACATTACAGACATGTTTAATAAATCTTGTCTTGGTTTAAGAATTGACACATTTTGGCTTGCAGGAATGCTGGAAGTTTAATTTTCTACTCCAAAGTATAAACGAGCACATGTTAATGTAGTAATTGAATACTGCATATTTCATATGTTTCCTTCTTAATTACACTAAGAATAAGGACAAGTGACTTGTTAGTCTGTTGAATTGTTCTGAGGCTGACACAAAGTATAGACTTTAAATTTATTAAGATTACCAAGTTTGAATTATTTTTATAGCACTCTAGCCACAATTAACTAACTCTAAGCTGATATTCAATATAAATGATAATTTTTACTGTCTAAGGAAAGAATTGGAGCTGGTGCTAGTAAATGCAGGTCTTATTTAATGTAATTTTTATTTAAGGATAATGTTAATTAAAAGTTATATTAATAAAGCTGTCTTTCTAATTTCTTTGTCATAATTGTTGTTTTTTGAGTTTCAAAAAAATGGTTATTCTAACAACTAATTTAGTGTCCACCAATCTTTTGAGATAACAATATCTTTCTTATTCAAGATACATTTTTTCTCAGCCTTAAATTTAAAATGATTAGCAATTAAAGTATGCCATCACTGGTAAGATGATATAAGAAATACCTCATCCTAAAAATGCCAGTCATTTGCAGAAGCAAAATTATTCCACACTTCCATTTTGAAAATTCTGAAACACAGACTTTTAGGGCCTAATATTTTCATACAAAAAAAGGCAAGAATAACAGTACCTCCAAATATTACATTTTCTTAATTTGGAAATTCAGATTATCTTAAATTATATGGAAACCAAATTATTTGTCTTAAAGCTGATTGACATATATATATATATATATAACCATTTCATCTTTAATAATATTAAAGAATCATTTCGTCTTTAATAATTTTAACATAAAGAAACCTATGGACTTTAATTCTTCCATTTAGTTTATGCTAAGTATTGTTTTATATGCCTCAAGACTTTTCTAGGAAAGTTCCTATTCTTGGATTCTGCCCCCGATGTGCGATCTCTAAATTTCCTTTACCCTGCTCTCTTTCTACTTTAGAAGTGGTTCTCAGTATTTTGGTGATATCTGAGGACACCTTAGATCATCACAACGAAGACAGGAAGTTGTTATTGGTTATGTAGTGCATAGAGACCAGTGATGCTGCTGAATATCCTACAATACACAATACAGCCCTCAGAAAAAGAATTATCCATTCCAAAATGCCAGTAGTGCTGACCTTGAGAAACTCAGCACTAAAGTATTAGGCTCCATGTGAAAAACACACTCTTAAACACTGAGCCCAGCATTTCCTTTGAAAGTAGCTTCAGCAGCTTTGGCATCATTGGTGAAGTCTATTTCAAGAAAGAGTGTTTAAGTGTTGCATGGAATCAAGTCACTTATTAAGTTAACAAGTCAATCAACCGCAAGTCACAAATCAATAATAAAATAAGCTTCATTAACTTTAACATTTTCTCCAAGGAACAGTTTGCTAGATCATGCAAGTAGAAATAATGCCATGGGTGCAGGTATTAAAAAGTAAAAACTGGATACTGATAATATGCAATTTTGTTATATAATAGAAATATAAAACACAGTGTTTTTATTTTAATATTTGAGAGAGAGAGAGTGAGTGAGTGAGAACGAGTGCAGGGGAGGGGCAGAGAGAGAGAGAGGGAGAGAGAGAATCCCAAGCAGACTCCCCACTGTCAGCACAGAGCCTGATGCAGAGCTCTATCTCAGGAACTGTGAGATCATGACCTCAGCCGAAATCAAGAGCTGGGTGCTTAACTGGCTGAGCCACCCAGGCAACCCTATTGAATGCAGTGTTTATTATTTCAAGAATTGGACTCTGAAATTGATGCATGGGTTTTACACGTAGGTAATGTCCAGTAAAAACAATTATATTCATAAGACACTAAATAATTGCTCAATTTAGCAATCTTCTCATCACCATGGAATTTTGAAAATAGCATTCAATGCATAATGTGAGTTATTTAAATGATATCTAGTTTTTTGTACTTATATACATCTCTATATATATCATGCAGTTTCTAGTCACATGATTATGTGTTTATATCGATAGGCAAATAACACGATGGAAAAACCTCATGACTCAAATGCTTACATTGGATAAGAATTTAGCCAATTAAAGCTCAGATATATTCTCCATTTCATGATTTACTCACAATTTTACCTAAAATGCTAATATAAATGAGTTGTTATACAGCCTAATAAGACTTGAATTACAAGAATTTTGCTGACACTTCTGTTAACAGACAAATGACTCCAGCCTTACCGGTTTGTTCTCTGTCAAAAGCTTCCTGAGCCACAGGAGTTATCCACCGTATTCAGGTTCTACACTTTTAGCTAACACTTAAGTTTATGACACTCCTTTGTCATATACTGTTTTAAAAGATAAGCTGAGGCATTAAAATTTTTAAGAGTTTATTTGAGCATGCAGCAATTTGAATCAGCACCAAGACAAAATTGGGTAGTTACGAATACTCCATGGGCAGGAGCTAGAGGGAGAGATTTTATTGAGGTGGCAGGGAAGCAAAGCCAAAAAATTATTTGATTGGCTAAAGCTTATGGATGCCTTATTTGGGAAAACCTGGTTGGCTATTTGTGATTGGTTGTTCTTAAGTTTAATATTTGTGGATTAGAATGCACTGATTCTGGCTTGGATTTTGGTTTGCTTACATAGGCTGCTAAGGCATTAGAACCACCTCAGTGTAATGTCCCCCTTGTTTAATTACCTTAATTGTTACAAGTTTTTAAATATTGTAATCTGGCTTTTGAAATGTATGCATTATTTCCTTTAGAAAGAGAAAATACCTTGAAATTGGATATGTATATTTATTGTACACCCATTTCTAACATCATGTTAAACAAGTAATGGTAAATGGTACATCATAGAATAATAGTCTTACTTTGCATATTGCATCTTATAGTCAGTAAATTGCATTCGTAAGATATGTGGCTGGAGAGAACAGAATTTGAGAACAAAAAGAGAAATTTCTTCTAAGTGTTCTAATTTTACCTTTAAGTCAATTGCTTGGTTAAAAAGAAATGGTGGGCCTCAGCCCACCAGCCTTCTGTCATGTGGTATCCATTATTCGGTGCAGTTTTTGTATGAATGATACCATCCTCTGCAGGAACTAGAAATGTACTCAGTCCTTGTTGGAAGCAGTTCAGTACTCTCCATTGTCCCCTTGGAGATCTCAGCCTACACAAACTCATTGTCAGGGGAGAGATGCCCAGAGGTTACAGCTCCCACACTTTCTTTGACTCAGAGTGAGTTCATTGCCTAATTTAGTCCAGCAGATTAGTCATTGTCCATAAAATTTTAGTTCAGTGTAAAAGTCAAACCTGGTCAGGATGGAATCTACCCCCAGGATCGTGCGGACTTAGGGTTCCTGCTTGTGTTTCCCCACACTCTCAGGAGCAGTTGGTCTAGATAATCTTGTGGTGGGCCAGCCTAGTAGCTAAGGGCATGGGCTTTGGAGTCCCAACTCCATGGATTCTAATAATGGTTTCATCTTGTATTAGCTGTACAATCTTAAGAAATTTATTTAAAATCCCATGCTTCTGTTTTTTCATCTGTGAAATGAAAATAGTACCTATAAGCATATATTGGAACAAAAAAAAATACACTGTTTAGAGTTGTGACTAGAGTAAAGTAAATGTTAAGTAGATTTTTTTTTTCATTTTGGTGATTGTTATCAATTCTGATGTGTAGCTTATCATAGGCAATGAAGGGCTGACCTTCTATACCCCTTCTATGCCAGCTGCACTTCAGCTGAACCCTAGAGTTGCACATACCAATAGATGGAACAAATTATAAATTATCTTTGTTTTAGCTTTTGTATTGAGGTATAGAGCATGCGTCTCCCCAGTCTATTTGTCTTCTGAAAAAAAAACTCTCATGTCCCTGTTGCTGAAATGAGGTACTTGCCTAATCAGAGTGGAAATCATTTCTCTTTTTTTTAATTATTATTATTATTATTATTATTATTATTATTACTATTTTATTTTAGGGAGAGAGAGCACGCACAAGCATGCAAGTGAGGGAAGAGCAGAGAGAGAGGGGAAAAGACAGAGAGAGCAGGTTTCACGCTCAGCACAGAGCCTGACGCAGGGCTCGAAGTGAGGCTCGATCCCACAACCCTTGGATCGTGACCTGAGCTGAAATCCATTTCTCTTTTAATGAGGGAACACAATCTCTTCTCTGTCTCTGTCTCTCTCTCTCTCTTTTTAATTATCTAAATTTCAGGTGTACAGCATGTTCTACATCTGTGTACATGACAAAAGTGATGACTGCTACACATCTAGTTACCAGCCATCACCATACAGTTGACCTCCTTTATCCATTTTGGCCACTCCCCAACCCCTCTCACTCTGGTAACCACTAGCCAGTTCTCTGTATCTATGAATTTGTTTTTAATGTTGTTTGTTCATTTTTTTTTTAGATTCTATATATGAGTGAAATTTTATGGTCTTTGTCTTTCTCCATTGGGCTTATTTCATTTAGCTTAATACCCTCAAGTTCCATTCATGTTGTTACAGATAGCAAGATTTAATTCTTATAGCCAAGTACTTTGGTCATTGTGAATAATACTGCAATGAACACAGGTAATATGACTTTTCAAATTAGTGTTTTTGAATTCTTGGTTGAATACTCAAAAATGGAATGGGTGGGTCATATGGTAATTCTATTCTTCTTGAGGAATCTCCATATTGTTTTCCATAGTGGCTGCATCAGTTCACAATCCCACCAACAGTGTACTAGGGTTCCCCTTTCTCCACATTTTCTCTGGCACTGATTATTTCCTGTCTTTTTGATAAGTGACATCTCACTGTGGTTTTGATTTGAATTTACCTAATAATTAGTGATATTGAGCATCTTTTTATGTGCCTGTTGACCATCTCTATGTTTTCTTTAGAGAAATATCAGTTCATGTCTTCTGCCCATTTTTTAATTGGGATGTTTGTTTTTTGTTGAGTTGTATGAGTTTCTTGTATATTTTGGATATTAATCCCAAACCAGATATATGACTGCTATATAATATACCAGATATAAATATCTTCTCCCATTCAGTAGGTTGCTTTTCATTTTCATGATGGTTTCCTTTGTTATGCAGAAACTTTGTAGTTTGATGTAGTCCCATTTGTTTATTTTTTTTATTTTGTTTTCCTTGATTTTGGACCAAAAGGAATTGCCAAGACTGATGTCAGGTAATTTACCACCTGTTTTCTTCAAGAATTTATGATTTCAGGTCTTGTACTCAGCTCTTTATTTGAGTTAATTGCTGTGTATGATGTAAGATAGTGGTCTATTTTCATTCTTTTGCATGTACTGTCCCATTTTCCAAACACCATTTATTGAAGAGATTGTCCTTTCTCCATTGTATGTTCTTGGCTCCTTTGTTGTAGATTAATTATAAATATATGTGTAATTTATTTCTGGGTTCTCAATTCTATTCTACTGATGTGCATGTCTGTTTTTTTTTTTTTTCCAATACCATAGTGTTTTGATTACCCTAGCTTTTTATACAGTTTGAAATCAGAAAGTGTTACACCTCTAGCTTTTGTGGTTCCTTATAAATTTTAGAATTATTTTTTCTAGTTCTGGAATTTTTAAAAAGTCTTTTCCAATAAATTATTTAATATAGGTTTACTGTAGGAAATATAATTTATAATATTTTATAAGCTAGTAGTTATAGGATAATGTCTGTTAATAAGCCAATAAAGAAATAACATACTCCAAACAGTGATAGATTGATTATACTGTTGTTTCAGGGAAAGGGGAGATGAAAGAAATAAAGTCCAAATTTAGTTAAAGAGTACCTTTCTATGAGTTGGTTCTTGGTATAGGTAGTCCTTCCAGCTAAAACCTCGGTATCAGCTGTTAGCTTAGGTCTCTCATTGCTGGGGCACACAGCTAGTGGGTTACAGCACCAAAGTTGGCAAACAAGGTAGGCTCCTCTGAAGGGTTTTACTCTAGTGACCATTACAAGGCTTGTGTCAACGGCTCCCCTCTAAATTTAAATTCAGTCATGTTTTTCTAGAAATATGTTTTAGTTAGCCTGTATAGTTTCTGTGTCTACATGTTTTAAACTATTAATATCTGTTCATTTTTGCCATTACCTTTATTAAATGTATTGTATTAAATTTTATAAGACTGTATACAGATATGAAAAGCAGTGTTCTGAATTTTTTTTAAAAAAGATGCTAAACTCCTACTCATAGCTGGTATCTAGATAGCACTAGAATCCTGCCAAATTCCTGTCAATGTCCCTATTAATTTTCTTTCAAATTCCTCTATTAATTGCTAAATTGAGATTTCTTTGGAGTTTTATTACTGCAATGGCCAATTATAAATGTGAGAATTTTCTATTGGGAAAAATGTTTTATATACAACTATATTTTCATAGGCAGTAATGTACAGTAAGTAGTAAATTGCATAAATCAGCCAAATATATTTGTGTGGTGGGGCACGTGTTTGTATCTGTACAAATATATATATATGTTTTTTATATATTTATATATATATAAATATATATAAAATCAACTCTAGTAGGGAAATATTTTCTGATGGGACATGCGTTTCAAGGTAATATCCAGATAGTTCTTATTTACATTCTAATTATGTGTTAATCATTAAACCCAGAGGGTGTAGGAATTGCAGTGATAAGCATCTAAGCTCCTGTTGCCTTGTTACTTATATTCCTGCTGAATGGAATGAAATCCACTCTATGCTGCAGAAGCATGTTCCTTTTTTCATTTGCTATTGTCACTCACTATTAACTTTATGCTGTCTACTTTAGATGAGAGTGACTCAGGGTCATTTGGGGACCTTGTAACAAAAACATCTCACTTCCTTGAATAAATGCAAAACCAACTCAAAGGTGCTATTACATATAAGCTGAATTTTTAAGCTTTTTGTTTTTCTCCCCCACTTGGGCTCTATATAGCTACAAATAAGGAGAGTTTATATTGGGACCTGTTTAATAAAATAATTTTTTTTCAGTTGAAAGGCTTTTTTGTTGTTGTTGTTGTTGTTTAGAAATTAAGGGCTAATTTATAAAGTCATGAATTGACCGTTGAAGACTTCAATCTAGGCAGGTAGCAGTTTAACATTTTCTCATCTAATTCACTAAAAAGTTATTTTCACACATTTTTATTTTATATATGAGATGGATGGAGGGGTTTTTAGTGGCTGGTATAATAGTCCACAATAGATCTAATTTTGTTAGGGATTCTAAGGAAAAAAGATGACTAAATATTCTCTAGTATTTCCTTGATATTTATAACCTATAGTTTGTTTGCTCTAATTCAGTTAGTATGACTTAATCAGAGACTGGTTGCACATAAAGCAATTTGATGCCTTCATTTAGAGACTACAGGAAAAAATGGTTAGGGAAATTGTGATATTACTAAGGTCATTTTGCTGGTTTGTTGTTGAGCTTGGACCATGACACAGGTGCTCTTAATGAGAGTACCAATGCAATAAGACATGTTTAACTAAAGGACTTGAGCAGGCCTGGTAATGTACTGGCAGTGATGATCAATTAAAAAAAAAAAAAAAATATATATATATATATATATATATGTATAACCTATTCTCTCTTTTGAGAAAAAACTTGATAGTAAAAAATACAAAAATATATGCAGATAGGCTCAGCTGAATATTATTAAATCTATCAGGGAAAACACTAAACATGCATTAATTAAATACAAATATATTGCTATACTTACCATATGTGGATACTGATATGCAGATATATATATTTAATACTCAAAACCTTAGAAATTATATACTATTATCCTGTTATTTTCATTTTATAGATAAAGAACTTAAGGACAGGTTAACTTAAATTTTTATATCCAGCTAAAGACAGATATTTTTTGCTTACTGATACAGTGCATATTCAGTAGGTATTTCTTAAATGGAGCAACAGCTAATAGTGCTGCATTAGAATGTAAACCTATATTCTTTTTACTTCAATATTCATGTACTTTTTAATATACTGTCTTACTTTCTTTTGAAAAGTATGTATCCATATGGCAGAAAGAGAAAGAATATTGACTGGGTATTGCTTGAGCATTAGTTGATACAGAATATCTGGTTGGGCTATTTCAATTAAAATTATTCTGTACTTCATAGAAGACCATACACAAATAGGCACTACCATATGCTGAGAAGGAATATAGCTAGTGAATAATTATAAAACTTTCGTTTATGGAAGGGCAAAGCCAATCAACAACAGCAGTGTGATGACAGTTACCAAAATATAATTGCTAGATATGTCAGGACAATATGCAGAAAATAGTAAACACAAATACTAAATCTATTTTTTACCAGATACACAGCCTGAATTCTACTAGCTATATTATACCAGAACTAAGCATTTTATAGGTCTTTATGTGTTTTGCTATCATCATTACTTAACCCTAAAAATATCTCTTCTATAAAATTTTGTGTTACCATCCCCTTCCTTCTAGAAGATAAACAAGATGTAAAAGGTAAAGAGATATATCAGCATGGTTCAGACAC
Organism: Panthera tigris; assembly: GCF_018350195.1. Lineage (NCBI taxonomy): Eukaryota > Metazoa > Chordata > Mammalia > Carnivora > Felidae > Panthera > Panthera tigris. The sequence goes on along the minus strand of NC_056662.1, from coordinate 92,724,153 downwards.
AAAAAGAAGAGTAGGGTGTAAAATATTGATACTAATCAATCAGCCTACTGTAACAGATGCCTGATTAGATATGTTTATGTAGCCAGGGAAGACATTTAGTTTAAAATCATTTACAAACTATTCCAGACCATTTTATAATAAAGTCAGAAACTTGATTGATACCTGAAATTAATTTGGCATAATTTAGGGTAAAAAGCAACTCTTTTCTGGTATCATCTTCTATTCTTCTGATTCATATGTATTGCAGAAAATGAATTATAACCATAAAGAAATTACCAAAAAGTTACATATTTATCAAGCCAGTTTTTTTTTTCCTGTGTTTTTCAGTATGAGTATAGATTTTCTTTCATGGTTGTAATTAATAAAATGAATACTATTTTGCTTTCATCATAAAATTATTTTCATATTTTAGTGGTTGCAAATATTTTATAGATTAATGTGCCATGTTTCAGTAAAACAAAAAAATCTAGTTTTTTTGAAGTTTATTTTGTGCCTTATTTTCTCCTTGTCTAATAACACAGTACTGCATATATTTTAATGTATATTCTTTTTTTTGAGACATTTTAGAATGGGTACACTAGGTTAAAGGCTAGGTACATTTGTGTGGATCTTGGTACATACTGCTGAATACATGACAAAATAATTATTCTAATTCATATTTCTGTTATAGATATAGGATTGAGAGCAAACATAAAAACATTTGCAATATTATTTAAAATGTAATATCTGAGGGGCGCCTGGGGGCTCAGTTGGTTGAGTGCCTGACTTTGGCTCAGGTCATGATCTCGCGATCTGTGAGTTCAAGCCCCACGTCAGGCTCTGTGCTGACAGCTCAGAACCTGGAGCCTGCTTTGGATTCCGTGTCTTCCTCTCTCTCTCTGCTCCTCCCCTGCTCATGCTCTGTCTCTCTGTCAAAAATAAATAAACATTTTTTAAAAAATTAAAGTTAAATGTAATATCTGATAATACAGTTAATATGTGGCTTAACTTTTAATTATTTTCCTAGTTAGTAATATGTCTTTTATATTTTTTCTGGTCTGACTTCCTGAATTTCTGATAGCTTATTACTCTTATCATTATTATAAGCATTTTAAGATATCGTGTGGAAACAATGCCTTGTTCTATTGCTTTCACTTTCTTTTTAAAATTTTCACTGAAGCAAAGTTTGCATTTTCATGTAAGACTTTGTTCATCCTTCTTTGTGCAAGTTTTTATATCATCTCAAAATTTATGAAAATGAGACATTGAAGACCAAAAATGATTATAAAAGATGGAACCAAGAGTTACCAGGATTTCCAGTTGATGTTGCCATTGTTGGCCTTAACAGACAAAATGCTCATGTTATGTAAACCATATGATGTCATTGTACATGCATTTAGTTCTATTCATAGCTATATTATTAACATTTGTGATTTGTGATTTTGAAAAGGCTATTAAGCTTATCTTAATTTTAGGTTCTATTTCTGTTCATATCAGTGTTTAAACTATATACACTGAGACATCAATTAAATATACAATCAGCATATTATTAAGTAAAATTCAATAATGTAAAAAAAAAATACCAGAGTAGTATTGCTCTGAGTAAAATATTTTTGGTTTAGTAAAATATATTCTTTTCTATGTATGATAGTAAAAATAAAATATAAATGCATATATAAAACAAAAGTCCCTGAACTAAATTTCACATTTTGTTATTGTATCAAGTTCACTACATAATCTTCTTCAGCTGTGCCCAATTTCCACTTAAATTTGATTAATTAATTTCAGTTATTTTCAATTATTCTATATTTTGGTTTATAATTTGTAGGAGATGCAGGAGAGAAACATCAAAGGAAAGACTTCAAAAGGGAAGGGCTGGAGAAGGTGCAAGGCCTTAGGACATGTTTACACAGCTGAACTCAGCTGGGTTCCTAAGGAACGCCTAGAGCCCTTAACATTGTCCAGGGCTGGATCCTCGTTCACACCTGACCCTTCCTAGTGATACAGAAACCAGTTAACTTGAAATTCAACCCTGAAAAGCTAAACCATTAGATTGTTTAACACACTTGCTTAGCTGACTTTATGCACATAGTCTTTAGCAATTATCCTAATGAAAAGAAGCTTCATTCTGGAGTCAGGGACCTCATTCTGACTCAAGTATGAGGACTTTCACTTAACTGCACTTTGTTTGTGGACTCATCTTTTGCAACTCTGGCCATACTCCTTGCAACAATAATTTTGATTTTATTCTTATTTACAACTCCATTTATTTGCTGGAATCCCCATCTTGTGATATATGTACTTCTTTAAAATAGTAACCAAAATTATCTTTAAGTCTAAGTCTTGTAACTCTAATATTGAATCATCTATGAGTCTGTTTGTATTATTTGTTTTTTCCCATTATTTATTCAAATAAGCCAAGCATTCACCTCTTCACATACTATTATCTTTTTTCCCTAATGTATTCTTCTCTCTTTGTCCTTCATATTCACCTACTTCACTCTTACTCATTCCTTTAGTCTCAAAAATTTGGTAATTTTTCCATTTCACAAATATATGGAGCATTTTACTTGAAAGCCCATTAAAATATTATTTTTAAAGATTCCTTCCCTCATTCTCCAAAACAAATTATCTCCCATTCTTTTTCATAACAGCTTCCTTTTTATTAAAATTTATCATAGGGGTGCCTGAGTGGCTCAGTCAGTTAGGTGTCCAACTTCAGCTCAGGTCGTGATCTCATGGCTTATAAGTTCGAGCCCCGCATTGGTCTCTGTGCTGACAGCTCAGAGCCTGGAGCTTGCTTTGGATTCTGCATCTTCCTCTCTCTCTCTTCCCTCCCCCACTCATACTTTTTTTCTCAAAATAAATAAACATTGTAAAAAATTTAAAAAAATTATCATAATTAGGGGGCACCTGGGTGGCTCAGTTAAGTGGGCTACTCTTGATTTCCATTCAGGTTATGATTTCACAGTTTGAGATGGAGCCCCTTGTGAGGCTCTGCACTGACAACATTAGCCTGCTGACAGTTCTCTTTCCTCCTCTCTCTCTCTGCTCCTCCTCTGTTCATGCACACTCATGCACACATACGCTCTCTCTCAAACATTTCAAAAAATTTTTAATTTATCATAAACTGTAAGTCCTTTATTTTCATTTTTATTGTTTTAATGCCCAATTTCCATTCACCCCAAACCCCATTTTGTTATGTTTACACTATCATTACTACTCATTAATATCCTATGTTATTAAAATTTTTTATTTTATAAAATGAGGCATCGAGTTCATTTGTATGTGTCTATATTTCAATACAACTTTTTCTGTGAATATATTAATATGTAATTACCTTAATATACACATTGGGATTAAATGTTTTGAGTATGGACATCGAGATTCCTAAATTCAGCTGAACATGTATTATAAAATGTTATTTAAATTTTAACAAGTTAAGTGACTAATTATCACTACTATCAGAATTGAGGCACTGTTAAATCATGATAAGTAAATTGGAAAGGGAGAAAAAGTCATTAATTTTGAAAAAGTGGATTCAAGTTTCTTCTTTATGTTGAATGAAATTCAATTAGGTACATAATTAAAATGTGTCTGATGAGTAAATTATTTTTAAGCACATGCATGCATGATGTGCTTTTCAGTGTGTGTGTGCACATATGCACGCATATGTGTGTAGGAGAAGCAGGCGCAATGTAATTCTGCTTTTATGCCATTTGAGCGTGAAGTTAGGAGGAGGATTGGAAATATTTGGTCAGTCAGGGTATGAAGAACTTTACATATTGAGGATAAAGAAAACATAGGTAACATGACATCCTGATGGCAGGGTAGAGCAAGAGCAAAAGGTTACTGGGATGTTGTTATGTTTTATTATGTTGTTTTGTTTCTGTTTTTGTATTTTTAAATGTTTTTTTGTTTATGTTTGGTTTGCATATTTATTTGCATAGTGTATATTTTTAGTCCCAATATCCATCATTACACCTTGTCCCTTTTATACTGCAAGATAAACAGTCCCCTGTAGTGTAGTAGTTTTAACAGGGTTTTAGAATCCTGGGTTCTAGTTAGAAGCAGAAGAAATGGACCCTTTTTCTTTGACCACCATGACCTGGAAATAATACACATCCATTCTGCTCATAGTCCTTGGTGAGGATTAGTTACATGATCCCCACCTAGATTTAAGGTATACCCTGGCAGGGCAGCAGCCCCTTTTTGGTGATGGCATTATACTTTGGAAGAGATGCACACACCATTTTTCTCCCCCTTTTAGTACATGTTTTGGTTTGTTTTTGAGTGTTTTTTTAAGTAAGCTGTATATCCAACATGGGGCTTGAACTCTACCTACAGAGCCATTCAGCTGTTCCCAGTACATGTGTTTTAAGAAGCTATTCCCAGGGGCACCTGGGTGGCTCAGTCAGTTAAGCTTCTGACTTAAGTTCAGGTCATGATCTCATGATTTGTGAGTTTGAGACCCACATCAGGCTCTCTGCTGTCAGAGAAGAGCCTGCTTCAGATCTTCTGTCCCCCTCTCTCTCTGCCCCTCCTCTGCTCATTCTCTCTGTCTCTCTTTCTCTCTCTCTCTCAAAAATAAATAAATACACTTAAAAAATATGCTTAAAAAGAAGAAGAAGAAGCTATTCCCAGCACACCTAGTGGTAGAATACATGACCTTTATATAAACCACTCAGGAAATCCCAATCATCTAGTCACAGAAAATTATTAATAGGGGGGACAAAATCCACTAGAGTACTGGAGTTACTTCATGCAATGAAACATTTATTCTTGAATCTTACTGTACATGGAGCTGGAGCTACTAGAGCTGTTTTGAAACAAAAATTACATTGGAAACAACACATTGGAAATCGGGCCTGAGAAGGACCAAAGAAACTGGTTATACCAGCGATACTTTGAATTTCTGAGTCAACCTGTATCTTAGTATACAATTTTGATTTACACAAACTAAAATAATTTTCCCTTTTATTTTCACTCAGTTTGAGTTGAGATTTCTTTCACTTTTAAAGTTCTTAACTGATACAGGCTTTTAAGTTTTGAGGAGAACAAATGATATTTTAGAAAAGAAAAAAGTATTGAGGATATTGGAAGTGACATCGGTTATGTAATAATATTGAATTAGAAAAAACTAATGCTTACTTCTTTTTGAGAGAGAGAGAGACAGAGTATGAGCCAGGGAGGGTCAGAGAGAGAGGGAGACACAGAATCCAAAGCAGGCTCCAGGCTCTGAGCTGTCAACACAGAGCTCGACACGGGGCTTGGACCCATGAACAGTGAGATCATAACTTGAGCCGAAGTTGAACACCCAACTGACTAAGCCACCCAGACGCCCTGAATTTTGATTTAGATATTGAAACCAGGTCATCAGTACCATTTATGTGTTTAAACTAGTTCACTTTTGGAACAATATAGATGTAGACTTGTAGGCATGGTCGTTTACTGGTAAATGTTTAATAATTGGCTCTCCAGGTATTATTCCAGCATGAATACTGTCTGATATTTTTGCTTACATTAATGAGTAAGACAAAAGTGAAACAGTATATACATATATTAGAATTTTCCTTGTTCATCAGTGACATGGTAATTTTTTGCCCCATCAGATCATAGTTTTCAAATATTACATATTTGAAATTATATACATTATAATTTATATTTATATAATAGCTATTTATAATTACATAAAACCTATTTATAATTAAATGGTTATAAACAGTATACTTTTAAGTTTAATCTGTGTTACTAACATTTTCTATATCACTTTCTTAAGTGTAGATATTCAACAAAATAATAAATCATGTTTTGAACTTCAGCTTTTGCTGATTTCCTTGGTGTGAAAACTCCTACCATGGTCAGTTCCATATTACTAAGGTGAGGTCACTGAACGCTCTGTGTGTAACAGAATGGTTCTGAGATAACAAAAATTCATATATATCCTTAGTTCATAAAGTCTCAAATCTGTAAATGGAATATTAGATCTGCCATATTAATACTGTATGTTATATAAAGCTCACACGTAAGCACTGTCCCCCTGTTCCAGTGTAGGACCAGTTGTGGGTGGAAACGTCTGCTACCTAGGAATTATAAAAAAAGTATGGTCAGTTTCTCTCATTCTCTCTTACCTCCTCTCACCCTTACTTACTATTGTTTCAGACTGCCCCAGGAATCTTCTTGGTTGACTTAACAATTATCAAAAGGTTTTTTGATCTCTAGTCCTAGCAGATGTCAAAAGATATTTCTCTTTTTCATGTACACATTGCTAGATCGTTAATAGCTCCATTGGACCAAATTTCCCTTGACAGGGATGACATATTTTTTTCTTCATCTATCTAGTACCTTCCAAACTTGATTGGTTTCTGTTTTTGTTGTTTGTCTGTTCATTTGTTTGTTCGTTTTTTTGGGCAGAGGGGCAGAGTTTGCAAACCCTTTCTGTTGGGGGTATCACCAGGTTTTAAAATGGCTTCAGGCCGACACTTTCTCTGTCATATAGTCCTCTCCTGTGTGGAAAACACATGTGCATATTTTTATCCAGACCCACTGAAAGTAAAAGCCAGTCCCAACACTGTTTTAATTCACTAGTTTATAGAAGAGCAGTTGGATACAAATCATGTCTCTGGCAAATGGAATAAGTTAAAGTTACCTGCTCAGATGGCTCAACCTTTTTATTAATATTTGTGGAGAAGAAACATTATTTCATTTCCCTTAATTCCAGTTTCCCAAACAGCCTCTCTCTTGCTCTCTTTCTGAATAAGTTGCTCTCTTAAGTTTGCATTTCAAAGAGATGGTTTAGATAAGAACTTCCAGAGAAGACTGGGTAGAATATTTACATCTCAAAGGCATAGAGAAAGAATGCCTGTTCCTCCAAGTAGCACTTTTGTTCCCTAAGGCCAGAATTTTTCAATATAAGCCTTCATTTTGAGATAAATAGTGGAGGGTTTGGGATTAGTTAAAATGGTAGGTGAACTATGAATTGTTTCTGGAGCTGTTTCTGGTTTTATAAACATTTGTAAGATAAGAACAGTTGTTTTTAATTGTTCAAAGAATTGGCTTGCAGCCCCAATGATATCAAGAGGTTGAACTACCCATTCAATTAAATTATCCTCGTTTGCTTCTTTATATCAGGGAGATCTTCACCTAAAACGGAAATAAAATATTCCTGTATTCTAGATTAGAGCTTTGTCTTTCACTTGTTTCTCATTCCCTCTGAGTCCATTTAGCTTAGAGGAGGAGGCCTAAAAAAGTTATCAGGCTCTGAATATCAGCTTTCAATTTGAACAACTTCTAACCACTGAGATGCTTAAAATATCATTTGAAATATCTTGCCAGAAAAAAACAAATCATCATTTTTAGCCAGGACTAGTTTTAGCCATTTACAAACAGTAAATATTCCTGGAAGTATGAACCACTGACCTGTAAAACCAAGAGGCATCCCCAAAGAGGGTGGAGAAGATATTACCCTCCCAAGATCCAAAGCCACCCCCAAAGATAACCAGAAGAAAGAGACATTTCTTTCTGTTTAAGGGAATAATGTAGCAGTTTATCACAAAATCTCTCATGGTTCTGTAACGCTATGAAGGGTTCTTATGCGGGCCCTCCTTCCAGAGTATATACCGAGGTATCTGTAAGGCCACTAATTTGGTAGACTTTTGTTTATGTTCCTGCTGTCTCTTAATAGTGGAAAGACAATTCAGACAGAGGATTAGTAGACTGAGTACTCAGATAATGAAAGGCAGGGGGGTGGGGGGTAGATAGGAGGCAATAGGAGTTACCTCTGTTTGATGATCTTTTTTTTTTTTTTTTAATATATTTTTAATTTGGCATTAGGCTTTTTAGCAAATATGTCAATGAAGCTATTTTGGAATTTTGAAACTTTTTGGAGACTTATGAATACCAATTAAAATTGATAACCCATTGTATTTATTTGTTTTGGGAACTCTTGCTTTCAAATGCACTTCTAAAATGAACAATCTTGTCTAATTGGAATGTTCCCTATTGGGGTTTGGCACCAACGCCCAAGAAAGAGTTTGTGACATGTCTTTGTTGCAAAAAGGTGGTTTTATTAAAGCACAGGAACAGGAACAGTGGGCAGAACAAGCTGTCCAGAGATTGTGAGGAGTGATTGATTATATACTTGGGAATTGGGGGAGGTAAAGGCAAGGGGAAGTTTACAGAGGGTTTTCCATATGCTAAAGAAGACTCTCAGGATCCTGGAAACCTAACTATTGTCAAGCTAAGGTTGTTTTTCCCTCTTGCAAAGCATTCATATTAAGACAGTTGGGAGTTCCTGGAGGAATGCTGTACTCTGCGTGCCTCAAACACTTGTCAATGAGCTGCAGGTTATAAGGAAATGTAATTTTGTCATTTCTTTCTGCCTTTGTTTCCCACATCATTCCCCATAATGGCCGCTGTAATTCTAGATTGCCTTTAGTAAAATTTTTCCATTTTTGTAGGTATGTACAGCTTCTGAGACCCACATTACTTAGCCATAAAATAAGCAGGTGTGCCAGAAGGTGGCACTCTCAAATCTTTGGAATGTAAGGATCCTATTTCTTTTAGGTATGCCTTTGGTGTCCCAGAGCAAAATTAATACCTAACAGGGATGTGTCAGTGGCTTGAGGATTATGTGCATTTTACAGTGTTCCTCATTACCTGGAAATTTTCTTGAGGTTGCATGTGACCTAGTGTCAGTCTAACCCATTCTGTAGCCACCTAATCCTAACATGAAAGTCTTAGAATTAGGTGGCAAGTGCTTTAACAGCTTTTAAGTGTTCCACCCGTGCCATCCACCAATTTTGTAGCTTTGGCTTCCACGATTCCCATTAGCAATGGCCTTTACCTTATGTGCCTATTAGCAGAAATCAACAGTAGCCTGGACAAGAGATGGCATTTTGTGCCCTGCTAACAGTTTCCAATGTGGAACTGAGTACTGAGGAGAGGACCCAACAAATGGGGACTGCAAACTGGGATTCCAATCAAATGAAAAACTGCAGAATGAAGCACCAGGAGTTCCCAATATGGCGTCTGGGGACTGAACCAAAGTCTAGGGGCTGAGGTTCTGGTACAACTGTTACCTTAAGCTGACCTGCCCTGGACTAGAAAGACAATTATGATTATTATGATTATGATTATTTATTTTAGAGAGAGAGAGAGAGAGAGAGAGAAAGAGGGACAGAAGGAGTGGGGGCGGGGTTATCCTGAGCAGGCTCCACGCTCAGTGTGGAGCCCAGCACAAGGCTCAATCCCATAACCCTGGGAGCATCATCTGAGCCAGAATCAAAAGTCATATGCTCAACTGCCTGAGCGACCTAGGTGTCCCTAGAAAGCCGATTAGACCAAGAGTTCAATGCAAAGAGACCAGAACTCAGAACTCAGAGGAACTTACCTGTGGCCCTAAGAAATGGCAAGAAAGACAAAGAATTCAAAGGATTCATGAGTAATTGTGCCTGTGTTTCTTGTTGTCCCCTCAAATACACACATTTCCTTTGAATTCCATCACTGCCACCAAAACAGTTAAACCAAAATTCATCTCCATCATTTCTAAAGATCTTATTGCCTTTATTCAGTGATTCATGAATTGGGGAGCGTTCCATCTAGCAGATAGAAAGGGGCTCTAAGAAGCCATAAAAATGAGAGACTGTTATAGACCAAAGGGAATAGGACAAAGATATTATATTAGAAAAAGGAAGGTTGGTTGTGACAAGGTCACTTTCCTTCAGGGAATAAAGGGAGCTATCAGACAGATGACCTTACTAGTGTTGACCAGGTGATTCCTTATTGACTGGTTTAAGATTCTGTTTTCCTGGAGTGGCCAAACTGTAATTAAGTTAAATCCTGGTTTGTCAATATGAGGCTTAACATAAGTAACCCCATTTGGTGCCTTTGTCTTATTTTTAACACACTACAATTAAGCTAAGGTGTAGGTATACCACCCTCATTTCCTTCGGTGAAGGGTGTGTGTGTGTGTGTGTGTGTGTGTGTGTGTGTACATGTAAGTAATACCAGGACAACTCATTCTAAAGAAGTCCTTCTCACAACATCTTTTGTCCCTCTTAACTCTCTTGGCCCTTTTGTGCCCTCACAGTGTGTTCAAGAATCACAGTGTATAATTGACTTTTGACAAAATCGTTTGTAAAGTCTGCATGTGATTTAGTGTCTGCTTTGGAATTTGGCATCTATTAGATCTTAGTACTTCAAAGAAAGCTTGCTTTTTAGTTGGTTATTACACCATCAATGTGGGTAACACCATTAGATTTTTCCAATCCACTATCAAAAGCTGCTCTTTCTTATATCTTATATTCAAACAAAGGAAAATGTACACATATGTGCACAAGCATATGTATATGTGCATATATGTTATATGTACCACGTAGTCATCATATTTAAAAGAAACAGAAAATACAAATAGACAAAAAAAAAAAAAAAACCCATAAAAGATGAAATTAAATCCATACAAAATTCATCTCCCAGGAAAATCTACTCTGTACAGTTTATTTTGCCTCCATGTACAATTAAAAATATGTACAAAAGTAGACTCCCTAATCATCCTTTTTCCTGTGTTCTCTGCCTCTACTCACCTTGCTTTATACATTGTGGTCATCATTCCCTGTCAACAAATACAAGTAATTTTATTTTAATTTTAAGGGCAGCATGTGTTCTAATCATGAATATATTAATTTTTCTTAACATGACCCTCTATTATTGAATATTTGGGTAGGGTGTTTGTTTCTATGTAAACTATACTACGAACAAATTATATGTGTATCATTTATGTTTATTTCCTTAGAAAGGTATACCTTTTTCATTAACCAAATAAAATTCCCTCTTTGGGTGTTCATTTGCATTTCAATAGGTATTAAGCCTTAAGCCAAAAGTATACATTTCTAAAATAGAAATTCAAGTATCAGTTAATGAGAAAGGGATATATTTGGGGGGACATATTATCTCTTTCTGTTCCTTGAAAAATCTTGGTAATTAGATAAATTGCCTGTTACTGCCTACACATAAATCTGAGTCAAATTATTTATGTTATTTATATGATAAGCCCTCCTTATTAATATTTTGGCAGTTTGGTTAGTAATCTCATCTAGCAGTCTCTCTCTGTGTTACATTAGTTCATTCTTTTGGATTGTTCCAAAAATCTTCTGCCAGAGGATTATGAAATAAACAAGTAAAGAGGAGAAACAAAATGGAAGGTGATGCATCATTATTTTTTTTTCTCAAAGTCCAATGCAAGTTGATGGAAAGCATAGGCTTTTAAAAATATATATTGCAGGTGTTTCATCATTTCGTCTTTCCTAATTGTGAGGATACTTGGCAAATTTTAGAGAAATACAACAGTGATACAGAACTCACATACTTTTTTTCTTCTGGAATTGTACATTATAAGTAACTTGCACAAAAAATGCATTATGAATGTAGACAACTTTAAAATATGGTGACTGCACAAGGATGTCAATTATACTCTGGAATAAAACTCTTATCTAAGTAACATTTAGTTTCTCTTAGTTACCTTCACATTTGTTAATATGGTATTAAAGATAACTACTTTAAGACTAAGAACGTACACTTCAAGAAAGTAATGATCCAGACTGTTTAATAAGATGTGCAAAATTGCATAGTGTATTTAATGATCAAAAGTTGGGAATTTAAAAATTAGATCTAAAAATTTTAAGTAACTATCTTTAAAAGTGATCTCATTATATTTTTCCCTTGAGTTAAGATTGCTTCTCTCTGTGACTTGCTTAAAAAATATAAATAAATAAAACAAACTGACAGCAATAACAACAACAAAAAAGCTCAAATGATTTCTGCTGAAAAAAGATAATAAATCTGTGATCTGTGCAAAGAAAAAAAAAGGCCCAGGGAACTTTTAAAAACTGCTAATTGGGTAATATTTAGCCAGTATTTTACTTAATATTTAATATCACTGAATGGAATCCTTGGCATAACCCTTTCATAATATATATATTATTGGAGAGAAAAAAAAAGTGATCCTGTGCCTTTAATTTCCCTTTCTGAGAGAGGGAAGGCTGCACACCACTGACAGGCTCACTTGTTCCCGTCTTTAATGTGCAATCTGTTTTCTCCAGCGGAGGGCACTCAGTGTATCACAAACTCAAGCATTAGCACCAACAAGCTCTGAGCATCATCAGTCTCTGGAAAGCCTTCTGAATTAGACAAGGGCTGCCTCTCAGCACAGCTACAAAACACTTTAAACCTGACCAGCTAAATGGATAAACCTAGCCTGCATAGCTTTTAAACTGGGGTCTCATACAGCACAGGAGGCCTACTTGCTTCAAGAACTGAAAATCCAGAGGATGAATTGCTTTATCTGGGAATGGCAAAAGCCAGCACAATAAGGAATGCCAGGTATTCTGAAGATTTTCTTTTTTTTTTTCCTTTTTTTTTTTTTTTTTTTTTTTTTTACCTCTCTTTTTACAGAGAAGTTGGTTACCTTCGAAATGGGCTGTAGCTTTTTTGCACAGATTGCCAATTACTGCTGATGGGTCTCTGGTGAATTACACAATGGTCCTCAGAGCTTAGAGGCCCTCCCCCTCCCCCCCCCCACTGGCTTCCTTTTCCCTGCCCCCCCCAATCCCACCCCATGCTGATTTTTTTTTTCATATATGTATATATATTTTTTGCCTGTCCTCTCCGGGGAAGTTTGTATGGGGCTACTAGCTCACATGCGGGATCAGAATGGTGTGAATGACAGCCGCACTGTGTCATGAAGGTGGTGGTGGTTTCAGCACGAGAGACCAAATAAGAAGAAAGCTGAGAGAGGGGGGAACCGTTTTTGGATGACAAAGGATGGGTAAGTGAACTTTTGTTGTTTCCTTCTTAGCAAAGCTGATCCTCTTGGCTTCCTATTCTCAGTCGTGGCATTAGCTGATAAAAGACGGGGAAACAGGCAAAAAGCAGCAGCCTCTGAGTTTGCCAGTTGACTCAGTATAGTTGCTATTATATTTTTAGATCATTTTCCTTTTAGTAGTTTTTTCTTTTTAAATCTGTAAATGCATAACACGGACTCAAACAGACTCTAGAGAAATATCTTTAAGACTGTCTCTTCTGTATGCGTTTCTACAGCTTGGGAATTGAGCCTGAGATAAATATTGTGTTTGCTTCTATTTCTTGATAACATTAACCACGCTTGTATTTCTGGTCGCGGTCAGGAAGAATGTTAACACTTTACTGTGTGTGTGTAGGGGTGGGGTCGTTACTTTATCAGAGGTCGCTCAAGGGTTTGTTTTATCTTTGAAGCTGTATCCTAAACACAGCTTCCAAATTTCCAGCAGTCATTTGCCAGTCTTATTTTTTCAAGTGTGACTGGCTTTTTTCCCCCCTTTCCCCTGTCTGGAAGAGCTGGAATGTATTTCAATGAGATTGTAACTGGCAAAAGGACAGAGAGCAAGATCGGGTTTCAAATTAAAACAAAACAAAACAAAACAAAAAACCTGGTTGAATGAAAGAAGGAGAGCTTTTTAATTAGAGGTTTGGCTGATTGCCTCTTGCTTAAAATATGAATATTTAAGATAAATAAAGAAACTGCAGCACACAGGGTTCCCCCCCCCCCTTACCACTAAGAAATAATAAATCTACTGTTGACAGAGGAAAGAAGTCCCTTAACATGCTATGACTTGGAAATGCAGCACAAGTGCCAATACATTGCAACTTTGCAGGTTTTTGGAAGTTAATGGAGGTAGGGGAGGAAAAAAAAAGTCTGAGAAATTTGAGCAGGTCGGTTTGGAAATGGGGGGTAGTAGTCTATTGCTTCTCTTCTTGCTTTTTCCCCAAATTTGCAAAAGCAACTATGTTAAAAATAACAGCAAAACTAATACTACACAAAATTATTTTTCATTTTATGCAAATATTTAATAAGAATTTGACAATCTTAACTTTGACATGTTCTGTGTTATCAGTAGTTAGGGCTCTGGGCTGATGTATCAATTGCTGGGCAAGAGAGCCACGGTAGGCAGTTCCTCCTGAATGCTGAGAGTATATATGCTTATTAACACGTTGAGAGTACCTCACACTGTTAGTAGTCTTCATACCATGCTTCACTGGTTGCCCATACTAGTCCCAATGCCATTTGTTCAGAGCTCATGTATTGTTATTCCATTATGCAATAAGGATACAGTTTCAGGCAGGGCAAACTTGGGTTACCTTGACAGCTTACTGAACCTCTTTTGTCAAATCAAAGTCTGTTTGCTCAACTAGGAAAGATGTCCAAGTACAGGGTTTTCTAAGTCACAGTTTTGCCATTACCGGAAGACTCAGTACTCTTCATTTTTGTGCTGATGTTCAACAGAATGACTACCCAAATATTATTGTTATTAAAATGTTGGCGTTAAGTGATAAGACAGGCTGTGTGCTTTTCAGTGTTGATGACTGTATGAACTCCTAAAACTCGGGAAAGATTTTCTTAGTTCCACGGCACTGTGGTGATTTGAAAATCAAGGAAGAAAGAAGGAAACCTGAATAGCAAACATGCAACACTGAAGAAAATAAGACTTCAGATGTTGAATACATTGTTCTTAAATCAACTGTCCCATGACTGTACTAGATGGGATGCCCCTGATATCGGTAAGCTGGCGGTGATTTATATTAATAGCTTTACAATGTGCATTTGTCTTCTTTTTAATATTGTAGGTTTCCGTTTAATTACGCAGCTGAGAGGCATGCGTGTGGTGCTAGTGCTACTTCCTACACTGCTGCTTGTTATGCTCACGGGGGCTCAGAGAGCTTGCCCAAAGAACTGCAGATGTGATGGCAAAATTGTATACTGTGAGTCTCATGCTTTCGCAGATATCCCTGAGAACATTTCTGGAGGGTCACAAGGCTTATCATTAAGGTTCAACAGCATTCAGAAACTCAAATCCAATCAGTTTGCTGGCCTTAACCAGCTTATATGGCTTTATCTTGACCATAATTACATTAGCTCAGTGGATGAAGATGCCTTTCAAGGGATCCGTAGACTGAAAGAATTAATTCTAAGCTCCAACAAAATTACCTATCTGCACAATAAAACATTTCACCCAGTTCCCAATCTCCGCAATCTGGATCTCTCCTACAATAAACTTCAGACATTGCAATCGGAACAATTTAAAGGTCTTCGGAAACTCATCATTTTGCACTTGAGATCTAACTCATTAAAGACTGTGCCGATAAGAGTGTTTCAAGACTGTCGAAATCTTGACTTTCTGGATTTGGGTTATAATCGTCTTCGAAGCTTGTCCCGAAATGCTTTTGCTGGCCTCTTGAAGTTGAAGGAGCTCCACTTGGAGCACAATCAGTTTTCCAAGATCAATTTTGCTCATTTTCCACGTCTCTTCAATCTCCGCTCAATTTACTTACAGTGGAACAGGATTCGTTCCATTAGCCAAGGCTTGACATGGACTTGGAGTTCCTTACACAACTTGGATTTATCAGGGAATGACATCCAAGGAATTGAGCCGGGCACATTTAAATGTCTACCCAATTTGCAAAAATTGAATTTGGATTCCAACAAGCTTACCAACATCTCACAGGAAACTGTCAATGCGTGGATATCGTTAATATCCATCACTTTGTCTGGAAATATGTGGGAATGCAGTCGGAGCATTTGTCCTCTATTTTATTGGCTTAAGAATTTCAAAGGAAATAAGGAAAGCACCATGATATGTGCAGGACCTAAGCATATCCAGGGGGAGAAGGTTAGTGATGCAGTGGAAACGTATAATATCTGCTCTGAAGTTCAGGTGGTCAACACAGAAAAATCACACCTGGTACCCCAAACGCCCCAGAAGCCTCTGATTATCCCTAAACCTACATTTTCCAAATCTGACCCCACCCAGCCCACCCTTGAAACACCAAGCCCTTCCCCAGGGTTTCAGATTCCTGGCACAGAGCAAGAGTATGAGCATGTTTCCTTTCACAAAATTATTGCAGGGAGTGTGGCTCTGTTTCTCTCAGTGGCCATGATCCTCTTGGTAATCTATGTGTCTTGGAAACGCTACCCAGCCAGCATGAAACAACTTCAGCAACATTCTCTTATGAAGAGGCGGCGGAAAAAGACCAGAGAATCTGAAAGACAAATGAATTCCCCTTTACAGGAGTATTATGTGGACTACAAGCCTACAAACTCTGAGACCATGGATATATCCGTTAATGGATCTGGGCCCTGCACATATACCATCTCTGGCTCCAGGGAATGCGAGGTATGAACCATGATCCTCCTAAAAGCATTTCTGCTGCGGGGAAGGAGAGGTAAATGTTTGAAGCCCTAGAGGTGTCTCTAATCACTAGAAAGATTAATGACCCTTTTGCTTTTGGGTTTTTGCTCAGTGTGAAAGGTTACTTAATTAAATTACAACCACCAGGAAATTGACTGTTTTCTTTATTTTTTTTTTAAATGGTTGAAACTTGAAGGAAGTTCATTCAAGGATGAGATTAAGTTGGAATAAAGCACTATGTTAAAACATCTGTTTTTTTTTTTTTTAACAGTTTGTATACAGAGGTTGGACTTACAAACACACATACACACAAAACTTTTTCATTCTAAAATTAACGTCTGGTTCTTGTTGTTTGACTTCTGTAATGGAGTAAAGAAGGAGAGACCAGCTTAATTTAAAAACAAAGTGATTTTACCAAAATTCCAGGAGGTAATGAAGATTTAAACCAAAGAGCAATTTACCCAAGGGTTGATTTTGTTGTAAATTTTTAGTTATAATTAAAGCATGCAACAGGGATCTCACAGGGATAACTTTCCGTGTTATTTGCCATTTAGTTATTATACCAGCATAGAGAATGTCAGAGGCCTACTGTGTAATTGTATTAGGCTTTTAAAGATGTTTTTCTTTCTTCTTTCCTTCCTTCCTGCCTTCCTTTTTTTTTTTTCTTTTTTTTTAAATTTACTGGACATAGATCACTTTTCATAGGTTTTCTTAAGTGCTGGCTATTTGTATGTAACCAGAATGAAACTTAAGTTCCATGTTTTGGCTATGTCCCTGGTAACTAAAATCAGGTCCTGATATTGTGGATGATTTAGCAATAATATAATGACAGGCATAACAGGGACTGTTTGTCAATGTTGCTGTCATCCCCAACAAAAATCATGTATATTCTTGTGAAACTTATCCAAAACTAAGTGATGCAAATATTTACAAATAAAAAGAGAGAGATTTGAGTTCTGGGTATTTTCCCTTATTGTAACATTAGCTTCAAATGAAGGCATTCCATGTTACCTTATTTTCATTTTCATGAGATTGAAGTTTGGATCCAGTTTCTGATTATTTAATTTTAAAGATTACTTACAGGAACTTGCTTATGCATAGAAAATAGTCACAGATTTCCAACTTGTTGATAAGTAGTACTGGATGCAAATTATTCTTTGCTTGGTAAAGTTGATCAAAAAGTACAAAGATCATGACTGCCAAGGCCTTGTTGCTGGAATAGAGTAGCAAAGAGAGAAAGTAAGTTCTGGCACAATGTTGTCTTAATATCTAATTTTAGATGATTTGTTGTTCAAAGGAAAGTTTTAATGAGTATTTAATGAGTATTTTCCCCTTTTTATTACTAGTTATAACAGTTGGAACAAATAATTTGCTCTATGATAATATATACCCAAAGTTTCCATAGTTCTAAAGGCAGATGCTGAGGGAAATGTTTTCAGACAAAGCACTGAGTTTGAAATATTCTCCAACTGAGTAGAATTTGGAATACTGAACTATTTTTCAGAGTTCATTTTCTCCTTTTTGTGTAGATTGAAAATAAGAATAGTAATCCCAGTAAAACATCCCTGAAAGAAACCTGCCTAAACAATTAACCTTAAAAATTAAGGAGAATGAGATATTTTATATGAGTCCTAACAAGACTTGATGATTTTATTGCAGGCTGACATTTATACAATGTACATGAATATTAGTAAAACAAGTTCATCCTGTTTTATTCTAGATTCTGTTTGTATTTTGAGATCCTCTTAAAGCATAGTAATACAAAAGGGAAAGGAGAATCCAAGTCCATTCATTCATTTTCTCTGGACTTTTGTAGTAGAGAGGTGATTTTTATTTATTATAATCACCAAGAAAGAAGAAAGATTCTTAAAGAACTAGGACTTGAGTATAGTGATTTCTAAAGCTTTTCCTGAGTTCTTAAATTCCAGAGATTATTCTTTTAAAGACCCTTGACTTTAACCATGATTAGAACAAAATAAAAACATGTTTTATTCCATAAAAACATGACTGTTTCAAATCACATTTTGATACTATGTGTATTAGCTAGAGGGGAGTTTATGGTCATGAAATTGCAGTGGCACTGTTGGAGTTGAATGTGGTGTTAAGACATATTAAATAATGAAGTACATAATTAAGTGTTGTAATGAAGAAAGTTGAAATGGCAACTCTGCTGAAGTAGATCAAACTCTCCGTGCCCTAAAACATGGGAAATGGTAGGTTATACATTTAAGACCATTAACTCACAGGGTCTAATGAAGCTGCATTTGAGTGAATATTAACCTGTTTTCCAACACAAACACATACAAACATTTCAGCCACCACTCCCCCTTTTTGACAGGATAGTCAGTCTACTACAGTTATAGGTGGATATAAGAAATAAGAAAAAGCAAATTCTTAGAAAGTGTGGTGAGAACCATAATTTCCCCTTATGTCTTTGTCACTATGGAGTAAAATTTCTCCTGTTGAGAAAATTTCTCTACAGAATGAAGCCAAGAGAGAGGAGTGATATGTCCAATTCTTTAGGACTATAGAGGTGTGCTGAGTTATAGTCTGCTGTTGCTTTTATAAACCTCACCTATCAATAGCTTAGAAAAATAAAGAATCAATATATTTACAATACAATTTTGTGAGGTAGTCTTTTTTTAAATTCAGAACACCAAACTCTACCCAATAAAGCCATAAATACTTAACTAGAAAACTTAGCACTAAGTGCCTTGAAAACAAACTGCATTAAATTGAAACTTCCACTTATACAACTGTTATATTTAGTTATTGTGATCTAAATATAGTTCAAATATCCGTTTTGTGTATTTCTTTTAAGAAGAAAATAAAAATATTAAGATCTCTGATTAGAATGGTGTCTCTGAGTTAACATACAAATATAAAATATAGCATGCAGTTCAATAAGTGAATAACTTTGGCTCTATTCTTTATAAGTTTTAATTTTTGAAAAGTCCACGTGCACATTCTAGGTTAATACATTGAAGAAGAATATTATAATACCTTAGGCAGTAAAACTCTCTTATATCTATAAAAGAAGAATAGAGTAGATAGTAGTGAATAATTAATATGATATATGGCACAATTCTAATAGATACATACATCTCAATCATAATACTTTGAGTGGAGCAGTGTGCTTGGTTGAACTGAATCATTTAAAAATTTGTCTCTCCTCAATATGTGCTCTGAAAGGAGTACTTCAAGCCAGAAGGATACAGCTTTGCCTGAAGCTTAGTAAGGTGTTATTAAAAGAGAAAATTGCAAATAGGTACTTTTGAAAATAGTTTGTGGTGCTTTGCATAGCTTTATCTCATTAAAAATATTACAAGAATTATGAAGGTACTTTATTTTGCATACCAAAATTTTACTTGATAATTATACAGAACAATTTTGAACACCTGTTTTTTCTAGGATATGTTGTATTAACTGAAATTAGCAAGGACCTTTATAAAACTAATTATTGTGAGTATGGGAGAAGAGAGAACACTTCAAGTTTGTCTTGTGAATTAAAAAACATGAAATTGGTAAAACCTTAACATGAATGAATAAATGAAAGCGGTCTCTAAAGAAATTCTCCATTCCAAGTATTTTAAAAGTTAACTAATTGAAATATAAAGTTTAATGATCCCATAATGCTAAGAGTGCTGCCATTAGGAAAATGAGACTATAGGTGACACTAGATATGTATTTTCCAGATATTTGATATTTTAGTTATAACTCTTCAAAATCAAGTAAAATACAATGGTTGCAATTGGGCTTACTTTATTTCTTTCACTGCTATGCAGTGGGTGGTATAGACCATTTCTAACAGTTTATATTTATTGAATATATTATGTCAGGTCCAAACTATTGATTTAGGAGGGATTATTAACTTCTTTCTACACTTTAGATATTGACATTTTAAAGGATACTAAGTAAATTTATGAGAACTAAAAAGCATAATATGTTCAAAGAGGATTTCTAAGTGATGGAGGCCCAATATCCTTGAGTTTAATTTACACCTTATCAATACAAAACTATAGAAAATAAACTTCATTTGGGGGCTGACTCCCACTGTGTTATGTCAGAATGTTATAATTGAAACTTTACTTTGTAAATCCACTTAAATTATATCTATGTGTGTATGTGTGTGTGTGTATGTGTTTGTATATATGCATGTGTATGTGTTCATGTACAGAGAGACAGAATATTCCATTAAATTCTCCTGTATTTTGGACATTTGAAAGAAACTTGGGTTCTAGTTATCAGAATTTGTTAGGAACATACTTCTTAAGGTAGATGTTTAAAACTCTCTAAAATTGTAGGTATCTCCTGTCTAGATACCGTCTTTCTTAATGTTCTTTTTCTTTCAAAAAGCAGAATTTAAACTACACATTGCCATTTTTGGTGTGACTTTGAGCTCGTCACTAGTTTCCCTGTGACCCATCACTAAATGAGTATATGCGATGAGCACAATATATCCCAACTCAAAGCTTTGCTCAGACTAGTAAACTTTGTAAACTCTGTGGGCATTCCCAGGACTGCAAAAGCAAGATGGGATCTAGAGGAAAAGTGAGCTATTGGTATTCATTGTCAATGAGAAATGAAAGAAATTTTGAGTTAAAAAAAAAAAACAAAAAAAACAAACAGCATGCTCAGGTGAGGAACATTATAATTTCCTTTATGCTTGAGGAGAACATATGTAACACGCACGCATGGGTACACATAACATGCATGCAAGCACACACGCAGATTTATGTATCTTTCAAATTCTGGCAAGTAACTGGTTGTTTTGAAAGCATTTAAATATGACTGTTTATTAAAAATATCTGTTGTCTGAATTTGATTCAATTAAAATCAATGTGAAAAGAGTTTTTAGTAGAATCTGCAAATGGCAATGGTGAGGAATGACAGCTTCCAAAAATGCCTGACATGATTAATTTAGGAAAGATTTTAAACTGAGGATAAAGGGTCCAATTACCTTTTTTAGAATAAGTTTTTATTAGCACCTCATGGACAAAGTTTTAATAAGATTCCAAGCTGAAAACGTCTGACTATGGTCTTAGGAATGTACATCTTTTGAGACACCCCAGTAATATTCATATGATTTCAGAGTTTTTCTTCTTGGGATTTTTTTATATTGTATAAAATCTAGTCATCCTAGTTCTCAGGAATTACATTTATAGATAACTTTATGCATTGGAAGTTGCTTCGTAATATTAGCATTGAGGACATGGTGACTCATCAAAATTTTCATGTCTCTAGAGTTTCCTGAATCACTAAATCACAGTGGTACACTGGCAACCTGTATATCATCAGACACTGGGAGTTTTGAAAAATTGGTGTGTCTTTGGAGCAGTGAAGAGCATGAAAGTGATGTTAAATATGTTTTAAAAATTAAAATTGCTTTTTATAGTACCGAAAGAAGCATCATCCATCAGGTCAATTTAATAAAATCTCAATATTCTTAAAATGAAAGAGAAATTATGAGGGTATTTTTCTTGGGCACTCCATAAGCCATTAAAAATTTTACTGTACATTAAGGAAAGTTGCGAAGCACAGAATTTCCTGTGGCATCAAAATCACTGGCTTTTAAATAAACTGCTTCAGTATGTTTGAAACTCCTCAATATATGCAAAGGCTATGATTCATACTCCTGCTAAATAGTTCAGAAAATAGTGCTTTCATTGTTAAGAGAAATTAAGGTTTAAACAAATGTAGATGTGGGAAAATTGTTTTTTAAGAGTAAGATGTTTGACTTATGTCAGATATTATATAATACTTGTAAACCTAAGGTTTGGGAATGGAAGGACAGCAAAACTTCTATGCATTAATAAAAGGTTAAGGTCATCATGAAAATATTTTTTAAAAATCGGAAAAAATCATGTCCAAAAATTATTAATAAGTTTAACTGAGAGGGAAACATTGAACAAAAATTAATGCCTGGGTATCATATGAGTAGTAAATACATGCATACTAAATACGATTATGATATTAAGCATTATTGTTTGTACATGGAAGTGAGACTTTTATATTTAATATTATATAAATGGTATTCTTACATATAAGTACAAAAGTAACCTTGAAATAAAAGTGTATTTAAATAACCATTGCAATTAAACGCCCACATATTTCATATAAATATTTCTAAAATGCTAAAATGTATATTGCAGATATTAAAGTAATATATATTATACCTTTTAATAAACCCTGTTCTTTACTGACTTGTCCAATTCACATGAATTGCCTCAAAAGTAAATATTTGGGGGATATTAAAAAATGTAAAGACATTGAGATAATTTTGTTTCTTCTGTCACTGTCTCAATTTTAGCATGATTGTTTTCTGAATTTTGGAATGTCCATACCACCATCTCTTGGAAAGTTCTATTCTCTTTTTTACTTCAGTTTTTTATATGTTTACTCAATTCTCAGACCTCAGAAGGGTACAGATAGAATCATTAAACCTAGCAAGAATGGCTATCTTTTTTTTTCTTTAATGATTTTTTAACGTAAATTCTTCTAGTAGAAGGAAATAAGGCACATTAAACATTTTTATCACATTGGTTTTGAAGGAAATATTTAAGGTAAATGCAGTAACTATAATATTCAAACAAAATTTCATTTATAATTGTCATTTTTACTTACTATTCCAGTGGTTGAAATCTTCAAATCTTATTGAGTTTAAAACTTTAAAAAAAACTTCATAGTATATATAAATATTCAAAGCAGACAAGCTACAGTGAATATAGATAGATTTGTTTAAGAAAACTCTTTTTTAGGATCTCCTAAGCAAATAGGTCCTTCTAAATAGGAATGTGCAGGGTTATGAATTTATTCCATTTTCGGATCATTTTCAAGGTTAATGCAAAACTTTATAGACACTAATTTTGGAGTAGCAAATGATATAGACAAAGAGGAAAAATAATTGAAATTATTATTTTAGAAATTCAATTCTATTTAATTCATATTCACGGTATATTTTCATTTTAAGGATAACAATTTTGTTTTGCTATCTTTAAATATCAGATAAAGCTTTGAAATTACACTGGTTATTAAGGCAAACAAATAAGAAACAGTATTTGAATTTAAATTCTGTGCTTGTTTTTAATTCCTCCCTCGTCCCTCAAGTCACGTTTACTGAAACATATGTTCTTTCATTTTTTTCCCAGTGATCTAATTATTTGTGGGGGGTGAGAATTATAAAAAGTTGATTTCCTGTTTCCTTTAAGTAACTCTTATTAAATACATTTATGTTCACATGAAGCCTTGAAAATATTGCTTGTCTGTTTCGGCATAAATTTAATTATGATGCATTACACTATTAAGTTTTTGGTATTTACAATTTTAAATCGACACCAACATTGTTGTATGTTTCTAATAAGACTTAAAAAAGAAAGAAATAGAAATTAATTGTGTCTGAGTCTTTTTTAGTATGATCTCCACAGAAGAAAAATTGTTATTTTCTTCTGTGTTTATAGGTCTGTAAAAGTGATAGCAGAGAGGTCAGCCTTCAAGTACTTTAGGTTGATGGTCAAACCATAGTATGAACCAAAATTGCATTGGTCCAGTGGTTAGATCAAAGGGTGAAAAAAAGGCCTGAGAGACTTGAAACTCACTCACTTTACTTCTGTAATATTGGACAAGTAAATATGTATCTGACCTTTCTGTGATATAATTTTTCCATCTATTGAACTGGGATAATAACTTTCCAACTAACTTGTTGAAATGATTAATGAGCTACTATTCGAAAACCACTCTGAACTCCTCCATAAAAAGCTTCAGTGTAAATATAAATGATTATTAGCCATAAGCCCTACTGTCTACTGAAAAATGCAAAATACATTGTAGCTGTATTATTTTCATTGTTATTATTAGTTATAATGATGGCTATAGTACTCCCTGATGTAGAAACAAGTGTTGTGGTTACATTTTTACTAAAGTGAATAATAAACCTGACCTTTCAGTCCCTTGTCTGAGCTGTAATTTAGTTTGGGTACCAGACACGCTAATATATAAATAATACCTCAGGATTTGTAAAATACTCCCTTGGCTGAACGTTTTATTCATGTTTCAAAGACAGTAGCACTTATACTTCTTTTATTAGTATTAACTCTAAGGAAGAAATGGGTTATAGAAACAACTTACAAATTTCCATTCTGATCGAGTTTACCCTTCAGTTCATTTTCTTAATAAGTGGAGGCAGTTTTCATTTCTCCAAATTGTTTATGAATAACAAGTTAATATGTATTTTTAAAAACTGGTATTTCTCTAGCAAAAATATATAATATTTAATGCTTTCATGTGTGTAAGTATTTATTTTGGTTGAGGATAATATGAGTTCTTATTTTTGCACAAATAGATTCTTACATCCTATTTTTGTCCCCATCCTTGTAATATATTTTAATGTGAAGTATATTTATATTTTAAGTTTCCCCATGGAATACCTCCTGTGATAATGTTGTATGCTGTGAAATAGAGGGTACTACTAGTACAGGTCCTTAACAACAAAAAAAAATACCCTACAGACAAAAGAAAAAAAAATTATCTTTTCTGGAGAAGACGATAAGTTATTTTCCTTGTGATTGCAAAGGCAGTATTATTTCAAAATGAGGATTCTTCCAGTCATTAAGTGTCTCTTCCAATGATGTATTCTGGAACTAGGCACATAACTATAGAATGGGGCCATGGACCCACTGGACCTACTAGACCCACTATGAAATGGACCTGAGCTAAAATTCCATCGATCACCATGAGCCCCTAATCTAACTCTGGGACCACAGTGATGTTTAGGGTATGCAGGAATTAGTGTCACTTCCAAGTCAATGTCCAGTAAGCCCCCAAACCTGATTATATCACTTAACCCAATGCACAGTCACTTTGGTAAATAACTGTATGTCCCTTTGGGAAAGGATGGAAAAAAGATTAAGAGTATACATTTGACACTGTAGCTTTGTCTTTTCCTCAGTGGGATCTGACCTTTCATTCAAATGTTTCTTGGTCTTAAATTGACTCAAGTCTGGGAATTGATTATGGTGCCCTGACACTCTATTTTGGTGATTCATGGTATACTTCTGTTCACTTGACCTAGATCTGGCCTACTTATACAGATCAAGTAAGAATTAGTACTCATGTACTTTTTTCCTAAGGATACCATGATCAAAAAGACCACACCATGGGTCTCTTGAGTCAAATTATTTGATTGCTGCTTTGACTTTACTGTCTCTTACGGTAACTACGTCTATCTTGTCTTTGGCAATTAAGTGCTGACAGGCCCATACCACCTGGGGATTGCATCTTTCCCATTGAAATAGGAATGCCAGTTATGTGGTAGCTGTTCCCACTGTGATTTTGACCTGCAGCAAAGAGTGACCAGAGAGTCATTAGCCCTGACCTTACTCTTCCCAAACTTCCCTCCCCAGTTGCCAGGTAGTCAACCCATTTCATATTCTTAGAATTTGGTCTAGAGGACTCTGACCAGATTTTTTTATTGTTTTTATTTTTGAGCATCACTGCTTAGATGCCAATCTTGAAAATTGAAAGATGAGAGAATGCTATTATAAATATAAATTTTTAATATTTTACAAATTTTAATCTCTCTTGACTCTGTCCACTCATGGTCTGTGTTTTCTCAAATGACTGGATGATAAGAAATTAGTTTAAATCAGTATTCCAACTTTATGCTCCTTTAATTTTGGCATACCTTGTTTCTTGAAAATGTATATACAACTCTCCACCAAAACATGAAGATTGGCAAAGATCATGGCCTAGATAGACAATACTATCCATTCTCTTTCACATTGCATTTCGTACTGAAAATTTATTGGAACATGGTGACTAATTACATATGAAAATATATTATGTAATCAATGCTCTCTCAGAATATTTCTATTTTATAGATACCAATTATTAGATAAATATTGCTTTGAAATATGAACATGTACAGTTTTGTACATTAACCTGATGTATTTTATTTATTTTCCATTATTTTCTAATTATACATGAATGCTTCTTTAGAAAATGTTGAAAACAGGTTATTTACAAAAATAAAACAGTTGTCAACAATTTTCACTATGCAGTGATAACACTAAAAATTTTGCTATTTCACTTCTATTATGTGCACAGGTAATGTATGTGGGAGTTCATAAAGTTAATTTGTTATTGAAAACTATGTATAGATATATGTTACTGTTACTTTAAAGTTCAGATTTTGTGATGGATAGAATCACTTTTAAAAATACTGTATTTTGAAACTCACTTACTTACACCTTCTTTTTGTTGGACATTTATGCTGAGTCGTTTCACTGTTAGGATAGTTCTTCAGTGACCTCTTCCTTTAGGTAAATTCCTTGAAGAGAAAATACATAGCCAAAAGAATGAAAACTTTAAACTCCTTAATTCATCCTACTACACTATTCCCTCAAAAAATATACCTATTTGTGTTAACACATCCATTGTATAAGATTTAACATTTTCCCTACATATACACCAACATTATTTATTATCTTTTATTAAACAAATTGACACATTATATTTTGGTGTTTAACATTTACATTTTTAACTTAGTGCATTAGGATTTTTTTTGTGTGCAGTATTGTGTTAATTGGATTTCTTATTTTGAAATAGGATGTATGAACAATCCGTGAGGTCAATAATAGTTTTCATTATGTTCTCTTACATTGCTTTTATTTTTAGAAAGGCCTTTCCCATCCTTTATGTAGATAAATATTCACTATGTTTCGATCATTTCCTCTGTAGGTATAGTTTTATATTTAATTTTTTAATCTACCTAAACTATCTATTAGAATATAATGTGAAATATAGTCTGAACTTGTTTTTTCCCCATTAAAGAATTATGATTTTGTCACTGTGTTTCACATAACATTAATGTAAAACTATATATTCATGTCTGGTTTCTATATTTTGCCATGGATCTATTCTCTATTCTTGTATCAAAAACATATTTTTACCTTAATATGGTTTTAAGATACATTTTAGATTATAAAGGTGTCTTCTTCTAAATTCCACATAGATTTTTAAAAACTGTCTTGGTTATTTCTTGCTATTTTCATTTGAAATAAAATTTTGTATGTGTCTCTTCCTCCTTCTCCCTCTTTTTAATCTTCTCCTTCTGGAACACACACACACACACACACACACACACACACACACACACACGCGCGCGCGCACACACACAGTATTTTGATTGTCATTATGTGGATCTATGAATCAAATTGGAAATAATGGAAATCTCTACACTTGTCAAAGGAAATGTTATGGATAGCATACAAATGGCATAGAACTCAATTTGCATTACCTGTCTTTTGTGTCCCCAGTAATGATGAGTTGATTTGCTTTATTTTAAATTTCTAATGCATATATAAGATCCTAAGTGTATAGATGCATAAAAATTACTATCAACATATTTACAAAAGCAATTAATTTCAGGAGACTAAGTTGATTTCTTTTTGAAATTTCTAGTTCAAAAATAAGTTTATAAAATACAAAATGTGTTAACTTTCTCATAGTTAACATTTCTTTATTTTCTATTTGTATTGACTAAATCTTCTAGAATAATATCAAACAATTACAGTGATTTTAAGCAATATTTTTGTTCCTTATTTTGATGGGACTGCCTTTTCTGTTTTTGTCCATTTTATCAACTCTATATTCATTCACTTTTCTATTCTACAAAAATGTATTGTTTACTTTCACTAGTAGGTGTTAATACTGGGTTCAGTGCTTGTGTTTACAATAGCAGATGCAATACTTTGTTTTAGGTAAAAATTATTTATCACATCATTATACCTATAGTGTCATTATAAAATACATATTTATCAGATGGACATTCAATTTTACTAAATGACTTTTTGGAATTGTGTTTTTTTCTCTTTGGACGGCCTATCTTTCCCTCTCACTATTATTGATTTTATGAATTATATATTTTATTTCCTACTCTTAAATGTTATTTACATTTCTGGAATTAACTATGGTAGTTTTTTTCCTAACATTCTTCCTAGATCACCTCTGATTGAATTTACTTTTATTTTCTTTGCAATTTTTAAATTTCTCTTAATTAGGGAGGAGGGCCAATATTCTTCTCTCTTTATCAAAAGTTGAGTTATATTTATTAATATCTTTTTTCTAGCTCTGAGATGGTTAAAATAATACAGGTATTATCTCTTCCTTGAAACTTGTAAAGCAGCCAATGAAAACTCCTTTTGTATTGTCCCTTTGTGGATATAATAATGAGAAAACATTATAAATTTTACTCAGATTTGTTCACCTTTTGCTGTCCTTGAATCAGAATATTGAATTACAGTTTCCTAGAAAAATACTAATATCATTAAAAATTTAACATATATAATGATTTTTATTTTATGTAATAATTTTTTAGGCTTAGGCAACTTCTCTAGTCATGTATTTTTTCCTTCAGTCTCTGTGGACCACTGTACTAGAAATTGTAAACGAGGCAGGTGAGTTTTTTCACTCTATACTCCAATAACCCAGAATCAAACCATTAGATCATTAGATATTAGATGCACTTTTTCCTTAAGAATGTCAATTCCTTAAAGATATAAAATTTATTTAATCTGATTTTTATATATTCTGTTTATTTTGTTAATTGCTAAAGATTTTCAGCTTTATTACTAATTTTAAAAGAATTTGGAGGAGAATCACCTTCAAATTATAAGGAATTCTATTAGTGTTCCATTTCCTAAGGTATAACCTGACCTCTGAATGAATGCCTCCACCAGCACGCCCTAGCATCCTAAGTAATTTTACCTGATCGTTAAGGCGAAATTATTTCTTTATTCTAATCAGGGGTCAGAAAAATATTTCTGTAAAGGAATATAATAATATTAATATATTAATTATTAATTATTTAATATTAAAATTAATTATTTTAATTATAATTAAATATAATTATATTTATTATATATATAATTATATATATATTATATTATATAATATATATTATATATATTATATATTATATATTATATAATATATAATATAATATAATTATATATTATATAATTATATATATAATATATATATATTATAATATATAATATAATATAATATATTATATATTATATAATATATATTATATAATTATATAATAATATATAAATATAATTATATTATTATTTATTATATAAATATATTATATTTAATTATAATTAAATATAATATATTTAAAAAAATATATATTTTAATTAATTTAATTATAAAATAAAAATTAATTATTTAATATTATTAAAATATTAATAATAAAAATAAATAAGATAGTAAATATTTTAGGCTTTGTGGGCCTTATGCTCTCTGTCACAGCTACTTAACTCTGTCATTGTAGCATGAAAACAACCACAGAAAATATGTAAAGGAAGGTCACATCTGTGTTCCAATAAAACATTTTTTTACAAAAACAGGCATCATGCTGGATTTAACTCATATTTTACAGTTCACTGACTCCTAATCTAGATCATGGTCATAGGTTTTTAAAGACACTGGAGTCTTACCCCTCAAAATAAACTGTGTAGAATTCTCTCCTTATGTGGTATCTTCCTCCTCTATTGCCCTATCTTGTTCCTCTTCACAGAAAATGTTTCTAAAAGACTCTACCCAACTCTGCCTTTCCTCATCATTTAGTTCTCCAACCTGTTATAATCTGTCATCAGAGCTGAAGCCATCAAAACAGCTCTTGCTAAGTTTGCCACTGACTTCATGAACACTAAATGTGATTACTGTTTTTCTTTGCTTTACCTCGATATCTTAATGTTCAACACTTGGTCTTTTCTTCTTCAAATGTTCTCTTTGGAATTCTATGTGGGGCCATTCCTTTTCCATTTTATAGTGTTCCTTTTTTATATCCTCTTTGTAAACTAAATATATTCCCTTATGGCTTCATCCTCACACTTTCTCCAATCCCCTGTGTTCATTCATTCTCTCCCTGTCCGTCCTTCACTCTGTTTTTCTCTCTCTGAATGATCACATGCGCATAAACAGTATATATTACCATTATTTTTACTAATAAAGTTATTTATTGCTTGACCTCTTCTAAGTTCCCCACATGTATAAACATTTTCTACTTGACATCTGAATTCAAATATATGATCCTGTAACCCATTTTCAAACCAAACCATGGTCTTTCCTTCCAAGCCAGTTTTTCTTTCAGTGGTTCTTGTCTTGTGAATGAAACTATCCATTTCTGCAAGTCAGAATCAAAGGAATCATACTTGACCCCATCCTCACCATTACACTCCATAAAACAATCCATCATGAACTCCTGTTGATTTTACGTTTTAAGTATCTCTTGAGTGCCACCTTTCTTGTCCTGTTTAGTCTCTCTAAATGATCTCTTGCTCCATTGGATTTATTCTCTACACTGCACAGTGGTGTATCTTTTAAAATGAAAGCTGATCATGTCATCCTCTCCTTAATTTAAAGCAATTTAGTGGAGTCCTGTTCTTAGAATGAAAATGAAAACTGTTAACATGACCTTAAAAACACTGAAAAACTTGGCCCTGCCTTTACAGATTCTTCTCACATCACACTCCTCTTGCTTTCAACAGAAGGCCTCCACACTGCTGTATACTGGCCTCCTTTCCTTTCCCTTTTATTGGTCATGCTTTCTTCTTTGACAGCATCATTGTATAAACCCAGCCCTAAGTACTCCTCACTCAACTTCCTTAATTTCCATTCATCAATGCCTCAGGAAGCCACTGCTGAAATCCTTGTCAAACCTATAGTATTTTATTCTTGCTTATCACCACATATTTTTTGTTAGTGTTTTAATAATGACTTGGTTAATATCTTCCAATTCTGTCTACTCAAGGACAGATAATATATGACAATTTTTGTTTGATTTTATATCTTAGTGCCTCATCCCATGTCTTATATGTTTACTGAAATAATACTTACTGAAAGAATAAATGATGGAATTCCATCATTTTACATCTCTTAGTTATTTCCTAACTTTTAAAAATAATTAGATTCTCTTTGAAAAGTTTCTTCATAAATTTTTGTCTGAAAAATTAGTAAGCTTATTTCATGATTTGATATTTAAGACTGTGGATTAACTTTAGGATATAGATTTGATGTACATTTTCCTTACTGACTTTGTTCATTAATATGTCATTCCAATATACAATTCATGTTCAATATGACAAAACATAAGGACAAAAATTAGAAAGAAACCTCCATATAACCCTTTTATCATTTTCCTAAATATTTCTGTATTTTTGTTACATAAATAAAATTAATGAAGCAAATTGTTTATAATCTGTTATTTCTATTTGCTCTATTGTGAGCATATTTACACATAAATAAATATTCATCTCCAGCATAATTTTAATTAGTGGATGATAATATATATTACTTTGCTGTGCATGGGTTCTAGTTTTGGTGGTTGTTTCAACATTTTTGGAATAAATATGGCCACAGTTGTACTATGTCTATCTAAATATACTTAATGATTAAAAATTTGTAATATTTTAAATTCATCTTCTCCACTTCAATACTTTAAAATTGGCAGTGATATTTTCCAATTTAGATCAAAAGGTATTTTGTTGTTCTTTTAATATCCATCACTTTATTAATGACATATATAATTTTTTACATTTGTTTGGCCTGTGTATAGTTTACTTTCTGTATTTTATGTTCATGTTCTTTGCCAATTCGTAATTTTATTGATTGATTTTAAATTAGTTGATTAATGCTTTAGCTTCTATAACATCACAGATGATTTTTTCAGAACTTTTCATTTGTCTTTTAATTATTTTAGGTGGGAATTTTGACTGTATAATTAGAAAATTAATTTCATATGTTTAAATTCTATATTTTATTTTTTGATTCTGCCTTTTTTGTATGGTGCAAAGGTTATCTCCAGAAAATATTAAATAAATAATCATTTTTGTTTTCCTCTAATAGTTACATGTTTTATTTTTTGCATGCAAGTCATTAATTCAACTAACTTTTGTTATCAAAAATGTTACCACTTCCCCAAATTCATTTGTCATTTACTCACAGCTATGGAATGTTGTATTTGTTAATTTACAAAGCATTGAATACTTATAACACATATATTGTTTTATGCATATATACTTATGTGTTATTTGCATGGATTATGTATTCACATGTTTCCATATATACAAATATATATGAACACACTTGCTCTTGTGTTAAATTTTTTGTTTTCCTAATCCTTTTTCACACTGCTTAATTAATATAATGGGTTAAATTATGTTAAATTATTTATATTTAAAAAATATTTTTTGCTCTCATTTTCATCCAGTTTCTAATTATAAAAGGCACTGTACACACGCATACACACACACACACACACACACACACACACACACACACGTGGTTCTTTCCACTATCTTGTTTTCTATTGCCTTTTATCCTCTCCAGAACCATAGTCTAGAAATAAATCATTGTTAGTGCTTTGCTCTGTATTATTCTGGATACTTTCTGTGCATATATAAATGATTACATTTTTATTCTCAATATTATACTAGCTGTACTTATCTAAATACTGTTTGTATGCTTTTGGACTTTTGTTTAATGTGACATATCTTGGACATTTCCCCATGACACCAAATAAAAATCTACCTCTTTGTTTTTAATTTTTTAAAATGATTCTTTATTGGTAGAAAAATGAGATGTTTGAGGATATGGAGATGAACTTTAGAATTATTATGTCAGTAGTCTAATAAAATTTCTTTGATAC
The DNA here is from genome assembly GCF_018350195.1 of Panthera tigris. NCBI lineage: Eukaryota > Metazoa > Chordata > Mammalia > Carnivora > Felidae > Panthera > Panthera tigris. Next base: position 92,691,240 of record NC_056662.1, on the reverse strand, counting down.
ATTTATTGGAATTGTGTTATTTTTAAAAAATTATTTGGAGTGAATTAATATCTTTTAAATTCTGAATGTATAATCTTGGGATACGCTAAAACTCTAATTTCTATTTGTGAGTTAAGTGTACATTAAAATACTAAGATATTCTGCACACAGGAGAGTATTTCCATATATATGATAATTATTTTTGTTTCTAATATAATGAATGTTTATATTTTAATATTTTCTCCTATGTGTTTTGCTATCACCCATCTAAATGCAGATTTGTGTGTATATGCTGGGCAGATGTATTTTTTAATGTGCATATATAATCAGAAACAATTCAAAATATTCTGATTCTGTTTCAGTATATTTTCTTTGGTCTGATAAATAGGATATTCTTTATCCATTATCTCTCAACTTTGACAGTTGTTAAACTTCACATGCTTCACTTTATTTTATTAGTCAATTTTTTAAAATGACGTTGACCAGTTAAGCCTCTGAGATTGCTCTGCAATGTTCTCCTCTCTCACCTTCACAAGTTTTGAGGAGGAAAAGCATTACTGTGGATAATTTGGACCCACATCAGGGAACATTCAAAGTGGTTGAGAAGCGTTGATAGTTGATAATAAGGCTCTTCTGGGGGAAGAGGGTGCAGCAAAGTAGCCTGGCAGCACTTCTCCAATGAGTGTTCCTACTGTGGGGAGGTAGACTTAGACAAGGTGCTCTGAGCAGTATCATTTTCTTCTGTAGTATTTTTTATTAGGTTTCCTCTAGCTCTTACTATATTTTGAGAGACCAAGGAAGCCAAAATAAGCCTGTGAGTTTGGGGCAAAATGTTAGGAAGATGTTCTATTAAATTTGTTCTATGGGTTGCCCTTAAAGGAGCTTAGGCAGACTCCTATGCCTTCAAGAGCAAGAGAGTCAACTAACTGAGGGTATGTGAAACAGCATGTGTAAATAAAGCATTAGAAATTAATGGGACTATGGAAACCTACAGTTTGCAGAATATCTATGGAGGCTTTCAGAATTTTAACACGTCTGGATAGATGAAATAGATTTGGTCAAAGTTCTTTTTTATCTTCTCTTTTTTCTTTTTCTTTTTTTTTTGTTTTTTTTTTTGTTTTGGTTATCTAGTTAGTGATTGATTCTGAGCTTTAAAGGGTTGAAAGCAGTCTTTGTGATTTACATGTTGTCCACCCCAGTTTACCAAAGCTAGGATTAAGAACTAAAGCTATGGCAGAATTAGGCAACTGATAAAGCTTTTTTTGAATTCTTTATTCTCATCATGTCTTTACCTCTCTACATCTCAGAGACACAGTTAACATCTAGCATAGCTGGGCAGACTGAGGCAAGTGTGTAGAGAACCAGAACCAGGAAAACTTCCCTCAGTGTTGTATAAATTCTGAGGCAGCTCTACTTTGCATGCACATATTTCCATTCACAAATTGAAACTCCTAATGTAGGAAATAATCTAGTGAAAAGTTTCTCAATCTCAGTACTATTGACATTTGAGGCCAGATAATTGGTGGTGGGGAGATGGGGTGTGATCTGAGCATTGTAGGAAATATGACTGGCCTGTCTCCATTAGATACCAGCAGCAACCCCCATCTTCCAGTTGTGGCAACTGACAATGTCTCCAGATACTGTCAAATAACTTTCTGAGGGAGTGAGCAAAATCTATCATGATTGAGAACCACTGATTTGGTACAAATAATCTGTTCTTGGAGAGGTAAGGATTTCTGTAGCCTATGATGGTTCACTAGTGATCCTAAAACTTAAAGAGTTGGATGTCATATCTAGGGAACAAGGGGTAATCTATGCAGAGTTTGGTTGTAATCTCAGTCACACTTCAAAATTGAGGGCATGTCTGTGTATAGGATTTTAATAAAGTGGTGTCAGGATTTTCCTGATGATAAGAGTGTTATGCTTTGCTTTATCATGACTCGTAGCCAAGGTTAAAGTACAGACAAGTTTCTATAGGTAAAAATAGTCTAGCAAAGAAAGACCATACCACACAGTATGATTTAGAGAATTTTGCATGAGGAAAGGCAATGGTGGGTGAAGTTAGTACATTGTAGAAAAAAATGTGTATCTTCCCACAAAATTTCTGAGTAATTGGGTTTGGGAAACACAAATAGTACCCATCAGGCCCAAGGATATTTAATGATTTGTTAACCATCAGTGAATTTAAGGCTATGGCTATATTTGTTTGTCTCTTATATGTATGGAGAGGGGAAAAAAAAACTAGTAAAGTTCCTACACTCAGTTCAATGTTAGGAGATCTGCAAAGCAAGAATCAAGGGGGAAACTGAAAAGCAAATAAAAGGTTTTGAACACACAAAATGAAAATGTATAGGAAGAAACTAGCCTCAGGAAGAACTTGAGGACTGACAGAGACATTTCTGTAATTTTCTGCAATCTTTTGGAAGATAGTTTCTCAGATGACTTGCTCTATTGGAGGAAGCAATTTTCACGGATGGTAGAGTTTCCTCCTATTATATGGGAGAGAGATGGTTAAACTCCTGATGAAAGATTTTTTCCAATTGAGTTATAGGCTCACAAGTAATGAAATCTGAACAAATGCCATAGACTGACTGGTACCACAGAGAGGCTGAAATTAAAAAGAAAATGTTTTTTTTTTCTTTAGAAACACTTTGGAGTCAAAAAGACTTCAGCTAAAACACTAGCCCTGCCGTGTTTAGCTCTAGAAATATGGGCAGATTATTTAGCATATGTCAACCTATTTTCTTAACTATAAATAGTGCCACTATGTGTATAGGACTTAATGCAACCATAATGTAGTAAAAGACATAACATAGTCTCTGGCACACAGTGAGTGCTCTTAACAAAGGCTAGCTATTGCTGTGATATTGTTATTATGCTTGTGAAAGCTTACCTCTTTATCCATGTATCACTAATCTTCAGTGATATCTATTAAGTTACCAGCGTATGAAGCATGGAATAGAACATGTATTATTTTGGATAATATATATATATATATATATATATATATATATATATATATATATATATATATGATACGATTATAATTATATAAGATATCATTATAATTTTTCTTTATATACATATTTAAAATAACATATGAGTCTGTCTACCTCTCTACATATCTCATGTTTGTGTGAGTGTGTGTGTATGTGTGTGCATGTAAATATGGATGTAGACCTGGACTTAAAATATTTGTCTTCTTGACTTCTTGAGCTATTTGAAAAGTGTGACATAGGGAGATGTGGAAGAAGGCTCTGGTAAAAAATGCACACTGCAGTCAGTATTTACATGGAATAAATGTCTATATTAGAAAAGAAGGAAGTTGGGGCGCCTGGGTGGCACAGTCGGTTGAGCGTCCGACTTCAGCCAGGTCACGATCTCGCGGTCCATGAGTTAGAGCCCCGCGTCAGGCTCTGGGCTGATGGCTTGGAGCCTGGAGCCTGTTTCCGATTCTGTGTCTCCCTCTCTCTCTGCCCCTCCCCCGTTCATGCTCTCTCTCTGTCCCAAAAAATAAATAAAAAACTTTGAAAAAAAAAAAAAAGAAAGTTTTCAGAACAATGACCTCAACTTCTACTTTAAAAAAATAGAAAAAAGAAGAGCAAATCAATATCAATCAAAAACCAGAAAAATAATAAAATTAGTGCAACTTATTCTATGAGGGAAGCAATGCAATTGATTAAACTCTATTCAGACTGATCTACCAAAACTAAAGTACAAATACACAAATACCAATATCAAAAATGAGAATGGTAATATTTCTCCAGATTCTAAAGATATTAAAAGCATATTAAAGGACTATTAAAACCATTTTTGATAACTTACACATAACTTACAAACTCCTTGAGAGACACAAAGCTACCAAAGTTTACTGAATAAGAAATAGAGCACCAGAATATCCTGGTATCTATTGAATAAATTAAATATGTACTTAAAATTATTCCCACAAGTGAAACTCCAGGTATGTGTGGTGTCACTGTAAATTCTGTCATATATTGAAGTAAGAAATAATACAAATTCTACACAAGTTGAAGAAGATTAAACAGAAAATTAAGAAGAAACACTTTCCAACTCATTCAATTAGGTCATCATTACACTGTCACCAAAAGGAGACAAATAAATTACAGGAAGAAAACTTCAGGAAAATAAACCAAATAAAAATATCTGCAAAAATTTTATACACATTTTAGCAAAACATACCCAAAAATACATAATCATGACCAAATGAGGGTTATTCCAGAATGTGTGGTTGATATTCACATCTGAGTATCAATGTAATTTATTCTATAACAAATAATTGTCTCAGTACATGCAGATAAAGCATTTGAGTATATTAAATATACATTTCTAGTAAAAACTCAGCAAAATAGAAGGGAACTTCTTCAACCTGATAAAGGACATCTATGAAAAATCAACTAACAATCACACCATACTAGTGACAGACAAATGCTTTTATCCTAAGATTAGGAAGAAGGCAGAGGTGGCTGTTTTAACCATCTATTCAAAATGTGTAAATTCTAGCCAGTGCAATAGGTAAGAATAAGAAATAAAAGGCATACAGAATGGAAAGAAGAATAAAAACTATTTTTGGGGTTCCTGGGTGGCTAGCCGGTTGAGCATCCAACTTTGACTCAGGTCATGATCTCATGGTTCATGAGTTGGAACCCCAAGACGGGCTCTGTTCTGACAGCTTAGAACCTGGAGCCTGCTTTGGATTCTGTGTCTCCCTCTCTCTCTCTGCCCCTCCCCTGCTCCTGCTCTGTCTCTATCTCTCAAAAGTAAATTAAAAAAAAAAAACACACACTACCTTTATTTGTAGATAACATGATCATCCATATAGAAAACCTAATGGCATTTACAAAAATAATAGCTAAAAATGCTCCCAGCATAAGTGAGTTTAGCAAGATAGAGGGTACATTTTTTACTCAAAAAAACAATGTATTTCTTTTTTTTCTTTAATGTTTATTTATTTTGAGAGAGAGAGAGAGAGGCAGAAAGAGAGGGAGACAGAGCATCCAAAGCAGGCTCTGCACTGTCAGCGCAGAGCCCAATGCAGGGCTCCAAATCAAGAACCGCAATATCGTGACCTGAGCTGAAATCTGTCGCTGAACTGACTGAGCCATCCGGGAGTCCCCAATTGTATTTCTGTGTTAACAATAAAAAATTGAAATGAAAACTGTTTATGATAACATCAAAAAATATAAATTTCTTAGAAATAAATCTGACAAGAGTGCTCTAAACCTATGTGAAGTTACATAATATTGCTGAGAGAAATTCAAAAAGGCATTAATTACACGTAAGACACAGGGTGTTTATAAATTGGAAGAGTCAGTATTGTTATGATGTCAGTTCTTCTCAGATTGATGTATAGATTTAACACAATCTCAACCAGAATCACAGCAGGCTTTTTTTCCCCCAGTGGAAAATGACACATTGACAATGAAATACTAAAATTAATACTGAATGCAAAAGACTTAAAATAACCAAAACAAATGTGTAAAGGAAGAACAAGTTGAAAAGCAAGTTGCCTTATTTCAAGACATAAAGTTAGTACTCAATACAATGTGGAATTAAACAGGAAGATAGACAAATAGATCAATAAGACAGAATAGAGAATCCAGAAATAAACCTATACATAAGTGGGCAATGGTTCTTTAACAAAGGTGTAAAGGCAGTTCCGGGAAGGAACACAGTCTTTTCAACAATTACTGCTTGACATCAATATGGTAAATAAATAAATAAATAAATAAATAAATAAATAAATAAATAAATAACACTTCACACCTGATACCAATTTAATTCTATGGATCATAGACCTAAATGTGAAACTGAAAACTATAAAGCTTCTAGAGTAAAATACAGGAGAAAATCTCTTCTTGTATATGATAGCAAAAGCATGATCTGTAAAAGAACAAAGTGATAAATTAGACTTCATTGTCATTAAAGCTTCTGCTCTTGGAAAGGCACTTTTAAGGGAATAAAAATACAAATGACAGATGGAGAATATAACTAAAACAGAAATAATGGATCATTTCAGTAATTATACTTCAATAAAAAAAAATCTATGGATGCCCGTGTGGCTCAGTGGGTCAAGTGTCTGACTTCATTTCAGCTCAGGTCATGATCTCATGGTTCATGAGATTGAGCTCTGCATTGGGCTCTGTGGTGACAGTGCAGAGTCTGCTTAGGATTCTCTTGCCCCCCTCTGTCTCTCTGCCCCTTCCCTGCTTGCGTGTACTCTCTCTCAAAATAAATAAATAATGAAAACATTTTTTAAGTTAAAAAATCTAAAATAATCAAAACCAAATGAGGTTGTTAAAAGCATTTCTGTCTATAAATTTTTCAAATTTATTTATTTTTCCTCTTTTAGATTCTCTATACTCTTAGGCAAAAAAGTTTGGCAGATTTCCTGTTGTCTATTATCATTGAGCAAGAACAGCAGTTGCTCTTAGTTACAAATTCTTTACCATGTTGAAGAAATACTCTTCTTCATAGTTTGTGATTGGTTTATTAGAAATGCATATTGAAGTTTAGCATACAGGTATGCTGTATCTATGGAAATGATTTCTATTAACTCATTAATAAAGTAGACTCATTTTATGAGGTTTTGTAAGTTTCAACCATCATTGCTGTACTAGTAGAAACTATTTTATCATGGAATATCATGGTAATATATAGCTGAAATAATTTTTCTATAAAATATTAAGTATTTTGTATCTATATCTGTAAAGAAAATTAATTAGTACTTTCCCCCTTTGTCATTTTTATTAGCAGAATTAAACCTGTTTTGTTAAATGAATTGTGAAACTTTCCATAATTTCTACATTCTCAAATAGTTTTTAGTACATAAAAATGGATACTTACTTCATTTATGTCATCCCTAAAATTCTTGGGGATCCTGTGCCTTTTGGGGAAGATTTCTTAGCTCATTTTTATATGACGTTTATAGTTGAGGATTTATTATATTGTCCTCCTCATAAAACAACTGAAAATTTCTACTTTAGAAATTAATTTTTAAGAGATTCTCAACTTTTTTTGCAGAGTGATATAAATAGAACTTTGAAATTTGAAAGTAAAGGGCAGTTTTTTTATTTATAATTCTGAAATTGTACACTTTTCTGTGATTTTATTCTCAAATACTGGTGTCTAATATACCTATTTATTCTTTTTTCTTGATTTTGTTTTTAAGAAGTTTTCATATATATTTACTACTAAAATGGCTTTAAGAAGTATTTATTGAATATGCCACTTTGTCTCCTGATTTCTTATTGCTGTTTCATTTTTTCATTTTATCTTTATTAATTTGCATCTTCTCTGAAATATATATTCCTATACCATTTATATTATTAAGCATGAAGTTTAGCTTTTAACATCCTTTTTCTTGTTTCATAATGAAAGAAGTTAAGTCTATGGCATTTCTTCAGAGTATAGTTTTGGTTACATTTTATGAATTCTGATGGGTACAGTCTGATGGTTGATCATTTCCAAATAGATTTCATTTGCTATTTTATTTCCTAGATTCCTTAGATTTATTAGGGAGAATGCCAAGCTTGGTTTTTTGTACTGTTGATTTTTAAGTCTATTAAAAGAAATTGTAGTTAATTTCTAATTTCATTACATTACTTACTTTTACTTTGTGAGATAAACTAATAAGGTTTTTCTACGTTGACCTGCACAGAAATGTGTAAGGATTGTGGGCCTTGGGTACGAAAATGTACTATTTCTTTCTAGGGTATAACTTTCCAAATATTAGCCCTCTCAATGATATTGTTTGAGTTATGTAATTTATTGTTTGCCTGAGTTTATTTATTTCTCAAAACTAAAAGCTATATATTAATTTCAGAGTTTTCTATATGTCAATCCTAAATTTCATACTGGATTCTTATGTCTTGATCCCTTCCATTTGTAGTATGAATAAGTTTGTGTATATGCATTGTTTCTTATCATTTCATACATTAGGTGTTAGGAATTTTTACGGCCCCTGGAAATAGCAATTAGAAATATACGTTGATACTTGTCTATAAAAATACTTTTTACCTAAGTTCTATGAATTGTTATATTAATTTTTCTATCCTGCATAGCCTGTGTGAGAACCATAAATGAAAGGTGGCTGGCCACTTTTCTTTGTGGTGCAGATCCTGGGTCTTTGAAACTATGATGGAAAGTAGAGGAGGGATTAAATGTTTGTCAATTTTCAGGAACCACTATTTCATCATATTATGCCCCTTTATTTATGTAAGACGGTCTCAGTAAGAATTTGTTTGTCTAATAATGGTGTTGGAGGGTCATCTAATATCTGTAAAAGTATTATCTCTCTTAGTTTTCATCCTATTTTAAATTTTCCTCCTGTTTTATTTGTATATGATTTAATGATGAATTGGGAGAATATGTATCAGAGTCTGCTAGCTGTATGCCATTTTATATTTACAAAACCCCATGCATATTATTTTTATATCTATAAATATCATAGTTGAGTATTATTAGTTCCCTTACACTAGGTAAGCCTGACATTCCCAATTTTAAAGTAAATTGATTGACCAGATCTACTGTAATAGATATAACATCTTTTAAATACAATTTCTTTGTCTTTAGATAGCAGTTGAATAATTTCAATCACATTTTACAAAATATGAACAAATCTAAAACTCAAAATAGACATCACATTCTCTAGCAAGGGAATAATTATTGTACACAATTATATTCTGTGTCACACTAAATCTTCTTTAAATATCATACAGAGAATACAAAGGAATATAAAGGATGGGAAGAGTACATGAAGATCGTTATAATTTAGAAGTCTAGGAGTAAGGTTTTGTCATATTAGCTCATCTAGTTACAATTCTTGCAGGTTGTGAGAGGACACTAATTCTTTTTTCATGCTAAATTATTTAGGCATGCTCTAAGGCTAACTATGATAATTATTCCTCAGGCACTGAAGTCCGTGGTTTTGAAATAAAAAACTCTTAAAGATGCATGTTGTTCTAAATGTTGAATATGTTTCCTTCAGCAGGATTATCCAGTATAAAGTAGTTGAATTTTGCAAACAAACTATTCTTGTTTATTTGCTTTATTGATTTGTGAGACCATAAATCAGAGACTATGTTAGACATGGTTGTTTAGATAATTTGAGTGTCAGTCCCCACTTCTGCAAATACTGAAAACAACTTCTAAGAAAGACCAGTACGTGGTAGGTAAATTGCTGTTCTCTGTAAATGAAAACCTGAAGGACCGACCATCTGTGGATATAACTCATGTGCTATCTGCTACAAAAGGATAATGTTTGCATAGGTTCAGACAGATTATAGTCTTCTGGGCAAGAGGCAATTTGGGGAGATCACACATAAATGTCATAGAATAGAATTGCAAAATGAAGATATATAGAGACCACTTGATCATCATTGTATGTATTACTAATATATACCTGTTAGGATAGTAGATGATGGGTAATGGTTTATAACATTTTATGTGGTCACAAGGAGATTTGGATTAATAAATCCCCTTGCCCCATACTAAATAGTTCAGTGCTGTGTGTAAGACTCATTCTAGCACCAGGTTCAAACATGGCAAAGATTATAAGTTGAATGGATAAGAAAAGAGGATGTTCATCAGTTTATTAAATTTTGCAATTGATTAGATCTTCATATTGGAAATTAATTCATATTTGTTTGTACTTGTACTAAAGAACAGCTTGTTATTTCGCTTGATTGATCTGCAAATATGTCACTTTAAAATAACATAAAAGTTTCAACATGTTGCTCTTTCAATTTAATTTTTAAATTTTCATTATTTAACTAATATTTAGCTGAAAATAAGACATGATCTTTTAATATTCTGTAAATTAGTGACCAGAAATTTTTGACTATTTAATTTTGCATTCTTACTGTATACTATGTGATCTCTGATGGTGCTCTTTCATTCACATGAGAGGAGAACATTCCTAATATAGATCTGTCATTTTTAGACGTTTATCACAAGAGCTGGAAATGAACATTGTCATTCTTGTGAAACACCAAATGGCATATCTGTGCATTAATTCATTTTTTTCATTTCAGTGGACTTATTTGAAAGTATACATATAGACCACTGATCAATCAGGCCTTATGTGTAAAATTAAAAAAAAAAAGTTTTTAACTTGCTTAATAATATTGGGGTTTTTTTCATAAGAAATATGCATTTTAGTGGATTCATTCTTGGAATCCATAATATACCATGCCTTTCCTTAAGGTAGTCACAAAGTAAGTACATTATACTTCTATACACAAATTCTAATTGACAGAATGAATGAGAAAAAAGTTTTATTTTTCCCCCAAACAGACAAATATATCATAATGGAAGGCAACATTCCCTCTTCCCTCTTTTCCGTTCTTTTTTTTTTCTTTTGAACAGACAGAAAAGATAGTATAGTCAATTTTTAAAATTTGTTTCCAAAACCCATTAGTTAATATATTGTCAACTTCCATGAGAATAGCTGCTGTTTATTTCTGATGAAACTGCTCTATTGAGTTGAAAGGAAATGGATATCCTAATCAATGTGAAACAATAGCTAATTAAAATAGTCTTCTGACTTAATTGTGGAAGCATAGATGTTTAATAATCACTGAGTATTTATTATTACCCTAAAAACATGGTAGAGGTTTTAAATTTGTTTTTTGTTTTTTTGTTTTTTTAATGTACCATCTCCTTTGAGGAAGTATATGGATGAAACCGACAATATTTATTTTTGGAGTGCCTCCAGGGCTGTCTTCTTAAAGAACAAATCTTATGTTACACTTCTGATTAGAAAACCTCTTTGATTTCCTTTCCCTTCCAGAAAACATCTAAATTCCTAATCTCTTTATTATCTGATTTCAAACCTTCTCTCTGGATTAAAATCCTGTTAATCCCCATTACACTTTTTTTTTAAATTTTTATTTTTTTGTAGCAGGTCCCATTGGTCCACAACTATACAGAAACATCACATTTTTCTTCACTTACTGGGACTTTGTTCATCATTTGCTGTCTATGCAGACTATACTTTGCCCTATTTTATCTACTAGAAATCGCCCTCATTTAATATCCAGTTCAAATTTCTTCTTCAATTCTCCAATTTAGTGGTGCCTTATGTTTTCCCAAGGTTTGCATGTTCTCTCTGTTTTTCCTCATTTATTTTACATGACACTCTTTAAAAAATATTTTTGTTCACATACTGTGGTCCATATTTGAATTTAAGTTCCTTGGGATAAAACCTATTGTATTTACCTTTTATATATGAGTCTTTATAGTTAATTGTCTGATACATAGAAGTTTCTCAAAAATAAATTGTGAAAGTAAAGATGGTCTGAAGAACGTATTAAATATTACAAATAACCCATTGAACAGAAACCAGTTCTGGAATTTATTATAAGGCTAATTGGCATCCTGATTCATTGAACATTTTGTTTTAACCTGTGTTTTCCTAGTCTGTCTGCAAAGATTCTATGCCTAGATATTCTATTAATAAACATGTCATTAACTTCTGTTTGTGCTTGGATGAGCTTGGGTTATAGTAATTAAATTCAGTGATTGCAAGATTATTCTTTATTAACTGTTAAAAACAATAAAGGGAAAGTGAGTTTATCAATATAATGAAAAAAAACTGAAAATTTGTTAACTTTCAAGCATTTGTACTTAAATAAAAATAATTTCAAAATTAGAGTTATATTTACTAGTGTCAAAATCATTTTGTGGATGTCCAAAACATATGTTTCTATTTAATGTGCTAACATTTATAAATCCAAACAAATTTAATCATAATTACTAATGCTCTGGTTTTCAGTAGTGTTCTTGACCTTGAGAAAGAGAAAGAGATTATTTAAAAAGTAAACTATACACGGGGCGCCTGGGTGGCTCAGTCGGTTAAACGTCTGACTTCAGCTCAGATCATGATTTCGTGGTTCGCCCGCATTGGGCTCTGTGCTGACAGCTCAGAGCTGGGAGTGTGCTTCGGATTCTATGTCTCCACCTCTCTCTGCTCCTCCCCTGCTTATGCTCTGTTTCTCTCTCTCTCAAAAATAAATAATAAAACATTTAAAAAAGAAACTATTCATACACACACACATACACACACACACACACACATACACTTCTCTCTCTCTCATGTATATATTTATATATTTATATACTTATATTTATATACATACATATACAGTTGTTTTTTAAGAAAGTCCTCATACTCTAGACTAATCTTGAATCCATAGGCACCCCTTTGTAGTCTCATGTCTAGCTCGAAGATGGAGACATCTTTCCAGATACAGACAACTAATCTTGCAAATGTGATTTCAGGACCTTAAATTGTACAAGCCACCTCAAAGGGGCAGACCATCTAAATGTGTTAGAGGAACAAAAGGAGAATATATTTAAATTATTAGAAATACTGGCATTGAACTGTAAAAACAGTTCAAATAAACTGCCTAAGAAATTGCCTATTACTAATTGAGGTGGTTGGCTTCCCAGTGGCCAAAAGCCCTGACTTAATTTCTCAAACATTATCCACTGCCTGCCCATGAATGACACAATTTGTTTCTTAACCTATGTGTGTCTAGACACACAGTCTTACCCTTCAGTAAGACTCAAACCTGCCAGATAAATGCAGCTGAACTTTTACTTCAGTAAGCTGTGGTCTAATGGTAACACGGTGACACACATGATTTGCCTTAGACTAACATTCTGAGTTAACACCGTTGTAAAAAAAAAAACAAACCACCTACTTTCAAATATTGAAATAAAAAGAATATTTGACATACAATACACAATCAATACATTCCAACTATTAATAATGATACTCTCCCAGCTATACTTAGATGGTCAGCTTGTTACATTAACCAAAATAGTGTTAGTAAATTCATTAGATAGGTGAAATTAGTTTTTTCGTACCAATCCCCCAAGGTTTTCTTCGTCCACATTCATTCAGATTTCAGTCTGCACTCAAGGTCATTTTTATTTTCTTGCTGCCTCGAGCTTTTCCCTTAAGAGGAAACTCCATGCAGTCTTCTTCTCAGGATGTTGTCCTCCTCTGTTCTATACTCGTCTGTCTGCCACATAAAAAAAAAAATGTCCCAAGTAGTCTTTTAGATTTTCATCTAAGAGGAAGAACTCACTTATTGTACCTGAATTGTTAGACAATGTATGTGCATTATAACTTGGAAACTCATGGCATTTAAACCCAGTAACTTGAAGTTATAGATTAGATGGAAAAGTATTTTTGGGCAATGGGAAAACAAGGCTTATTATTGGCAATTAATACTAATTAGTTTGTCAATTAAATAAAGTAAATTCTAAGCAACTGAGAGGGTAAAATTTTAAAACCAGACTTGTAAAGTGATACATATCACTTTAAATTATATTAAAATTACAGTAAGATAAAGTGGATATTGCCATGTTGTCTTATGTCTAAAAATGTACAAATCAATATGTTATGTAATTATTTTAAACTCCTTTTAAATTTATCATGTAATCACTCTTCCTCTCTGGATCAAGACCTTTCTGGAATATGTGTCAAATTTAATCTTCATTATCTTCATTATCTTCAAGTAGAATGGAAAGTTAATCACATGTCCTAATGTGTCTTTTAAAAAATATTTCTATGGATGTTTTTGTGTTCAAAAATTCATTGTTTTTTATGGTAATTTGCATTTCATTTTTTCTTTCTTTGCTTTTTTATTTACTTCCTGAAGTATCAAAAATTTCATGTAGGGCATTCAATTTATTAGCCAATGCCTTGCTGAATTCAAATGAGAAATGGAGGTTCCTCTTATCCTCTCACAGTTGGAATAAAGATTTGCCATATCATACTGGAAAAAAGCACCAGTGACTTCAAATTAGTGAGAATCATTTATGGTCATTCATAACATGCTTCCCCCATCCGTTATCTCCTTTTTATTGAAGTCACTAATTCAAACTCAGGGAAAGTGTAGCTATCCATTGACCCAAAAACATAACACATTTGATTTGAAATTTTAGAACATTTTTCAGTATCTTCAAACAGTCGATTAGATATTAGAGTTGTACACTAGTGTTAGGTCATACACATTGCAACAGAAGTTTACAGCAATCCAGGACTGTTAGGAAAACTGGTCCCAAAATAGGGGGAAAAAGCCACCTCTCCCCTCTTCTTAGGCTAATCTGTAGTTTCCTAAAGTAAGTTCACCTGGGGCAGTTGCCCTCATTCCTTGGATAAATATCCTCTTTTGAAAAGAGATTTTCCAAATTTTATGTATCCATAAAGAAAACTGGCAAGGGATGCCTGAGACACATACCACATACCACATGCTTTCAAAAAAAAAATTTTTTTTTTATAATCTTACATTAAAAAGCAAAGAACATGGAAAGAGAAACAGGGTACATCTTAGTGCATGAGGAGACCTGGGATGGTATAATCTCAGCTCTTGACTTTTTCCCCTGGCTTTATCTAGAACCTAGAAGATGAACAGCCTCCAATAGCTACGGAACTACTATTCTTGCAAGATTTTAATTCTATCAAGCCTTTGTATTTGTGTACCTAGGCAAAGGCAGAATTAATCTACTCTATTCTGGTTAGGTCCGTGATGTGCAAACAGGAGGGGGAAACTATTGGATTGCCTTGCCAAAGCCAGATAATGGTCATGGTTAAGAAACCATGTTCTGGAACCAGATTGTTGCATTTAAACCTCAGCTCTGCCTTATCCTAGGTTTGTGATCCCAGGCGGGTTACTTTACTTCTTTGAGCCTAAATGTTCTCTTATGTAAAATGGAAACAACACTATGCCCATGACTCACAAAATTGTGAAGAGAGTTAAATGAGCTAACATACCTATAGTTTGGAACAGGGCTTCTCAATAATTATAGTTAATATTCATGTTGATTCTTTCAGAAAAGTGTCTGTAAGTGGGAGATGGATGAATACTTTTGGTGGAAGAATTGGATTTTCTAGGCAGGAAGTGAATAGAGGGATGATGAATGTTGTATTTCCATATAGGTTGTATCTGAACAATGTTACATCAATTGAAGGACTTTTCAGATATGGCCATTTGGGATATGCTAAGTGAATCTTTGGCATCTGGTTATAGAGTTCAACCGTGAAGAAACAAAAGAGAAAAAGAACTATTGCAGTCTTTCTTTCTGTCTTACTATCTTTGTCACTGTGGTACTCACTTGTACATTCTCTCTCTCTCTCTCTCTCTCTCTCTCTCTCTCTGTCTCACATACACACACACACACACACACACACACACACACACACATACACATACGCTTCTAAAACAGTCACGTATAGCAACTTTGGAGCATCAGAATGTTGGGAGAGTGATGCTGAATGGCTCATATGGTTATTCTTTTTGTAAGTTGTGAGTATTTATGCCTGCACTTTCCTTTTACCCCCTGCTGCTGTCAGTGTTTAATTTGCCTGCTTTATTAATAGTGGCAATATGAAGTAGAAAGAGAATGATCTATCTAGGAATTGAAATGATATATTAATTGATTTTCTTGAGACTGTTTGCCTTCACAGTGGTGAATTGAATGAGTGTCCAGTGAGTAGCTAGATATTAACCCTGGGTGAGGTAGCTGCTAATTTTCCATGGCCTGTTCTCTCTCTCTCTCTGCATTTGCTAATATATTGATATTAAATGAATAAACTATTTTGGGGAGAAAATAGGATAAGAATGATCACAAAGCATCTCTCAAGAAGAGAGAACACCTTCTGAATCATCTGAGAGTAATCTGCTACCAGGCAATAATGCTGGGGATATTTTACAAGAGCACAGTCTCTCGACTCATTTGTGGCTCCTCATACTTGATAGTTTCCTCTTTAAAGCAAAAATCCACAAACATCAACTTTACTGATTAGGCAGGATTTGCTGAGGTTGATAATCAGAGGCAATGTAGTTTAAAGAAAAGCACATTAGGCTGAAGCAGACCCCATCTCTTCCTTACTCCAAATTCTAACATTGCCAGTGCTGATTGAGCACTCTGGCTCTGGGAAGTTCATTTTATTCATCTGGATGCTGGTGACCTCACCATAATATGCCAAATTAAGCTTGGAATAAGGGTGAAATGAGATCCTAGATGAGAAAATATGTGTCATATGTATTATTCAAAATATATATTTGTTTTGTTCCTTAGTCTTTTCCTAGCATTTTATGATTTGATTATTAGGTGGCTTACAGCCTTTGTGAGAAGAAGTGTGTAATCATTTGGAAGGGATCTGAGGATCCAGGGACACGAGAGAGAGAGAGAGAGAGAGAGAGAGAGAGAGAGCGAGAGCGCGCGCGCAGGAAATGGCAGGAAGGAATGTCAAGAATCCGCCTCTAACCCTGAGACCCACTGTGGTTCAGGATGACTTATAAGGAAATAATGCACAGTGTACTGTCTGTAGGTCAGTTCGCTTTCACAGTCAAAGTCACCTCCTGTTAGTTAGCTTTGTTTAGAAGTCTGCAGAGATTAGTACCCTGCTAAGGTGCACATTCTCCAATAAACTCTGAGTACTTGCTGTTTGAAACCTCCAGAGCTTTTACAGAGTGTACTGTACTGCCTATTTGATCTTTTTTTTTTTTTTTTGGTCAGATATATGTTGTTAACAGAAAAATATTCATTTCTGGAGTATGTCACTTCTTATACTTTTTTATTATGGGTGTTAGAGAGCCCATTGAAAGATTTTCACATTCACTTTCATATATATAAAAAAAGCAGACATTGACATTAATGAAAAGGTCAAGAAGGAAATTACATTGCTTAAGAGACAGAAAAGTCCTCATGTAAAAATAAATATGGAATTGCATAAAAATACTTCGCCAAAGGAGACTGATCTAGACTAGCCCTTTTTTTTTCCTTTTTGGAAAAGATAAAAATTGAACTCTTATGTGGCAATTATAGCAGACATCATCTTCACATCAGAGACTACTTACAGGTCTTTAGAAGTAAATGCCTCTGAAATGACATGAACAAATAGAAGTCTGTTTTCTCTAATTGAGTATCTTGGAAATCCAGATTGTTTTCCAGGAAAGGAATTATTGTATATATGCCAGTGTATGCATAGAGACAAACACCTCTCAATTGACGGGCTGTTGTTACAAGTCTGAAACTTGCCTAGGACTGAACTAAGTGCTTACAAAAGCAAAGTTTCTTTCCTTAAGGAATAACCCCCCCCCCAAAAAAAAAAAGTTTAAAATAGTAACTGTTGATATGGAAACTGTATGTTTAGATACCCAAAGCTTTGTAAATGACCCCAAAGAACCCTAATAATTTAAACACATGGAAGAGTAAGTCACATATATTAGTTGTAGCATTTCATCTGGAAATTTTGAAAGCTGAGCTGTCTGGAATGGTATGCCACATTTGGGTAGATGTAAAGATAAATTTTCACTTAAATTTTTATTTCAAATGACATCTTGTATTAAAAATGAAAAAAATAAAGATGGCCTTCTATGAGCTAAGTTTGAACTTGTGTGTTTCCATTATCTCCATGAAAGTCATGATCAACTTTGATAGTATGTGAGAAAAGAATATACAGGACAAGACAAATATTTAGGAGACAGGAAGTCACAGCAGGAAGAACAGTGATTCTTAAGACTGCCAACACCGGATTTTAACTGAATTCATCTTGCAATTTAGAGTCTGGGTTACCTTGAAGAGGATACTGAATGTCTATGAGCCTGATTCCCTCATTCTTAAAAGAGAATTAGCAATATCTGTGTCATGTGGTTGTGGAATGCAGAAATACATTTCAAATACTGTATGGCAAAGATATCTATTGCAAAATAAATCAATTTTTAAAAAGTAAGATAATGGGAATGTAATATTTTCGTGGGTACTTATGGAAGAATTTAACATAGAGGTTCAACTCTGCAGAATAGGGCCATTACAGTACCAAATTCCCTCCTTAGGACTTCCTTTAGTCAAGATGAGAGACATCCTTATTCAGAAATTCATTGTTTTGCCATGGTAGTGTTATCCAGTATTCACCCAGAATATTTTAGATGTATCTCACTAAATATTACTTTTATTTTCTATGGTAGCTCTTGATTTTTTAGAAAGTGTTTTTCTGAATCCTCAGCAGATCTTCTTCTTGAGTTGTACATAATGCTAATGATCTCACCATGCAGTCTACGCTAATGTGGTCTACACTCAATCTTCCTCTCTGTCTCTCTGTCTTTGTCCTCTTGCTCCTGTCCCCCCACCTGCTTCTCTGGAGAGACATTGGAAAGCTCAGTAAACCATCCCTATAGAGGTTAACATTTATCATCCTTTTATCACATTTATGTATTGAAAATCATAGACACTCATGCACACACACACACACACACACACACCCATCACTTCAGAATTAATTATTAATTCTTCCACACACACCTACATTTATTTATACTTTTTAAAGTAGCATTTTTGCAAGACAAATTAATAGTATACTCTTAAGGCAAAACAAAGAGAAGCATCTGTAATCTTACCCCTTAAAGAAAACCATCATTCGCTTATTTTTATGGCAAAATATACTACAGTAAATTTTTCACTTAGACTATTCATTTTCAAAAGTTTGGACTATTACTATAAATAATGTTTCTAACTGGCTTTAGCATGACAATTGTTCCATGGCATTTAATATTCTATTGTGACAGTGTTTTTGTTTTTAGATTACATTATTTACCATTATATTTTTCAAAATGAATTTAGCTCTGTTTAAAGCCTTAGCCTGCAATTCATTGTTTCTACTTTTTTTTTGTATTCTAAATTGTTTAAATGATACTTTTGGGTTTTTTTTCTTTTTTTTCTTCAATTTTTTTAAAATGTTTATTTATTTTCGAGAGAGAGAGCAAGCAGGGGAGAGGCAGAAAAAGAGGGAGACACAGAATCTGAAGCAGGCTCCAGGCTCTGAGCTGTTATCACAGAACCCCGTGTGGGTCTGAAACCCACAAACTGCGAGATCATGACCTGAGCCAAAGTCAGACACATTAACTGAGCCCCCAGGCACCTCCTTTTTTTTTTTTGATGTAAGAGTTATTAAAAATAATATTTTCTGCTTACTTTTAAATTTTTAATTTTTTTTTAATTCTTGAAGCTAATTTGTGACTTTTGTTGCATTATGCTCAGGTAATTATATATAATTTTGAATTTTTTGAGTTTTGAATATTGGATACTTTGAGATTTCAGTTTTTTTATTTAATTTTCATTTAGAATATGATCATGTTTGGGTGTGCTTGGGTGGCTCAGTCGGTTGAGCATCTGACTTTTGATTTCAGCTCAGGTCATGATCTCCTAGTTACGGGATCGAGCCCTGCATCAGGCTCCACTTGGAGCACTGAGTCTGCTTGGTATTCTCTCTCCCTCTCTCTCTGCCCCTCCCCTGTTCATTCTCTCTTTCTTTCTCGTTCAAAAATAAATAAATAGGGGTGCCTGGGTGGCTCAGTTGGTTAAGTGGCTGACTTCAGCTCAGGTCATGATCTCGCAGTCCATGAGTTCAAGCCCCGCATCGCGCTCTGTGCTGATAGCTCAGAGCCTGGAGCCTGCTTCTGTTTCTGTGTCTCCCTCTCTCTCTGCCCCTCCCCCATTCATACTGTGTCTCTCTGTGCCTTTCAAAAATGAATAAATGTTAAAAAAAATTAAAAATAAATAAATAAATAAACATTTAAAAAAAATAATATGATCATGCTCTGTAAATATTCTATGAGCACATAAGAAAGGTGCATCCTTTGTATTGTAAATATTTCAGTACATAGTTCCGAAATAAATCCTCTTTATTACATCACCCCATTTCGTGATCATCTTATTTATCTTTCTACAAGTTTGATATCAGGGACTTAGACATATTATAGTTTTGTTCCCCCACAAGTGGGAAAATTAACTTATATCAAAGGTAATACATTTGTGCATCTCACACATTCATCAAGTGTTTCTTCTCAGTCAGAAAATAGAATATTAGCTTAATGGAGCTGGGATAACTACTTTAGAAGGAAAGAGGTAATTTATTCTCATCATGTAGCAATAGTAATCATATTCTTAATAAATGAACATATGGAAACAAACGAAATGATTTAAGAACCAGAGAATATAAAGGTGTATGTTTATATAAGCCAACTGGGAGAAGGGTTTGGGGATTTGGCACAGAGGAAACGACAAGAAGGATGGGAATTCTTCTTTTGCATACAGACCCCATGAATGAATTTAGGTAGTTTATGAGACTTCTTTTTACATCTATAAGCAAAGTGTTCTTGGCACTATTTTTCCCCTGAGGAAAGTTTCCATTGAAATTTTTTCCCTGAAAAAAGACCTCATATATTTTATTACATTTTCCGTTGTGTCTGTGTTAGAAAAGGTCAGTATTTGGGCACCTGAGTGGCTCGGTTGAGTTTCCGACTTCAGCTCAGGTCATGCTCTCACAGTTTCTGGGTTTGAGCCCCGTGTTGGGCGCTGACAGCTCAGAGCCTGGAGCCTGCTTGGGATTCTGTGTCTCTCTTTCTCTCTTTGTGCCCTTCCCTTGCTCGTGCTCTCTCTCTTTCAAAAATAAATAAATCTTTAAAAATTAATAAATATAAAGAAAATAAAAGGTCAGTATTAATGGGGAAATATAAAAGTTTATTTTGTGTGTGTGATAAAAAATTATAATCGAGAAAAGAGATAATGTGCAGGATGCTATGGTGGGAAAAAATAATTTATTAAATAGGAAAAGTAGACCTTCAAGCAAAGCAATCAAAAACAAAATGTCATATAATTTGAATTGAAAAAGGCAAAAAAATATGAAAGGTAATCTGAAAAAGAAATATAAAGTGCCAATTCTGAAGAAACGTCAACTTCACATATAAATAAAAAACATGCAAATTACCCTAAAAATTACCTTTTTTCTTCTCAGATTAGTAAATATTTTAAAAATTATTAACTCTAGTGTTGGAGAATGGGTAAACTTTTCTAGAAGACAATTGAGAAATATGTATGAAATTAAAACATGCACATCATATAATCTAAAAAAATACATATCTGAGAAATTGGCCTAAAGAAATAGACATTCATTTATATTGGCCATGTATGCAGAAAAAATTCTACAGAAAGGGAAACAAATTCTATATAAGGTTACTGTATATTTCGTAAATACTATGTGTCCCTTCAAAACAAATGATACCTTTTTGAAAAACAGTTTGAGCATTCCCCATCATGGTAGTAACCTGTGATAGTGGCGATAATATGCAACTGGCTATTAAAATGATGCAAGCTATCTGTATGATGTTGAAGGTTTAAATTTTTTTTCTAATATGATTAATGTGTCCCACAAAGTAAGCTAAATCAATTCTTATGAATGAACTGAGTTGTAAAAGCAACACCACCTGTGCTCCTTTGTAGGCGTGAATTGGAGTTGTTTCCTCCACAACACACAGTTCGTGGTATTAGGGAAAGAACAACTTTCCCTCCTATTACATATTTAGAAGAAAATGTTTTCCCATCAAAGTGCATCTTTTCTCTTGGTCACAAATCTTTCTTGATGTCCATGTCTGTGTTTCACACAATCACTTGCTTGCAACATACTGAACCTTCCCTTTGCCCAACTTTAAACTTCACAAAATGGAATATAGACGTTTGGCTATCAGCTGGATGAACAAAGATTTATGTTTACATGCTGTGATGCTGCCTCTCAGTCAACAACTCTGTTGTGAAAGCCTTAATGATGTCCTGTTACAAAGGCAGGTGTTGATTATTTGAAAAATTTGTCCTATTGTGCCTTTATTATTGTTAAGTGCTGCAGTTTGAAAGAATTGCTGTTGGTTACACATTACATAGTTGAATCAAAGGTGATTGTTGCCACATCTGCAGAAAACAACTCATTTTGACCCTTAATCCTAAACATACTGGATTTAAATAGGCCAATGTGGGTCAATTATAAAGCAAAATGAAGAAAACTAAAGGAAAACTGGGAGTTTATAATTTTCTCTCAATAATTTGGTGCTAGAATTCCTGTAACATTTATTTGACTTTTGAGTATTTTATAATCTTGATTTAATTTTGATATTTTTTAGTCTAAACCAAAACTAGCTACCATAATGGTTCTGTTGCATCCTTCCTGCCATTGTTGTAGCCACCCCTATTGGCTCTGTCAGAAAACCATAAATAAGGCTAAGTCAACAAAAGAAGAAATTGGACTGACAATTTATAAAAAAGTCCTACCAATCTATTCAGATAGCTGAAGTCCCAGGCAAATACCTCAAAATTTATTCAGTGTCTTTTTCTTCTCTGTTTTTCAGATGCTGTCTCTTTCCTTTGCTCTCTCTTCTTCGTTTTCTCCCTCCCTTCCTCTGTTAGCCTATTCCTCCACACATGTTAATTTTTAAAGTAATTTTCTTTTGAATACTTTTTCTCTGAAATTTAAAACACATACACACAAACATTTTAAATGTGAATCCCATGGTTGAATTTTTTTCTGCATCACTGACCCAGAAATAACACAAAGTCATGTTTGTGTTTCAGTGTAATACCAATGAGAGATGATAACAAACAAGGACAAAGCAGACAAATCCACCTGGCTCACATTCTAAGTGAACACAAGTGACAGTGAACACTTTCCAAATTGCCAGGACTAATTGAATAAATGGTTACTTGTAAGAATGACGTACAAGCAGTCTTGGCTTGACTGTTGCATTGTTTAGAATTCCACCTGCCAAAGAAAGTGGGAAAATGCACAATAGAAGAAAATCTCTTTTTCATTTCTTTATTACTGTCACATACACTGATGCCAATAAAGCTGTCAGGCAGATGTTTCGGCTTAAATACCCCTGGCAGTAACTTTATTGAAAATCAACACAAATCATGGTCAACTATCAGTTCTTACTCCCCAAAGAAACAATTAAGTCAAAGTGACAGCTCCGAAGGCCTCATGAGGCGAAAACCAAAGCTCAAGGTCTGTGAGTGGAAGGTGTTTTGTGTCACAGTTGTCAGGCTACAATCGGGTCAATGGTCCTTTCTTTATTTGATTTTACTTGTACATCAGACCCACTCATTTCTACAAAGAAAAAAAAAAGGCTAATAGAGCTATCAGGTGAGCACTGTGCATAAAATCAATCCTATTAGCCTGAAGGAAAAGCAAAACTCTCGTGTCTGAGTGACATTAATTTGTGTCTATGTCTTTGATTTTACAAGCTCTGGTATTATAACAATAATCATATTTATTCTAAAACTACCTCCTTATGAATTACTTCATAAATATTTGTTTCAAATACTTAGAAGAGTGATTAATGTTTATTACATAATGTTTATTCATTACTTTAATAATATAACATGTAGTCATTTTCAAATTTACACTCATCATTCACCTTGATTCCTCCCTCAAGCCAAAAATTGGGGAGGAAAAATATGCTTATATATGTATACAACAGTCTCAAAATCTGAGTCTCAAAGTCTTAATAACTTGATAATGAGGATGAACTCTATGTGTATGAGTGTGTGTGTGTGTGTGTGTGTGTCTAACACTCAGAAGAGAGTAGCCTGATCCAGGAATAGAGTCCATATTTTCTGACTTTAAATAATCTGTTGTCCACTCTAGACTTCTTTCTGGTTTAGTCACTGCATTTATCTATTTAACTTTTTAAATTTAGGAACAGTAATAAATCTTCGAATCATAATTAGTTTAATAACAAGGGCTGTGGGCTTCACTGTCTCCAAAAGATGATATATTCAGTTAGATATTCTGGAAATTCATGTGGTGTTTAATTAACTCATTTATTCCTTCCTTAATTTCTTTCATCAACTGTATAGGTATCCACAACTTCATCTTGAACAATACTGAGGTGGATAGGAACCCAGATACTCTTCCTGGTTTCACATCTTGACACCAACAATTACCACTGAGTAAATTAAGCAAGTGATTGACTTCTTAAGTTTTGTTTTGTTTTGTTTTTAATGGAACTGCACTTACAAATGAGACTGAGATAACAGTTTTTTTAATGTTTATTTATTTTTGAGAGGGAGACATTGTAAGCGGGTGAGGAGCAGAAGGAGGGAGACAGAGAATCTAATGCAGGCTCCTCACTGTTAGCAGAGAGCCCGACGCAGGGCATGAACTCACGAACCATGACATCATGACCTCAGCTGAAGTCAGATACTTAACCGATGGAGCCACCTATGTACCCTTGTTATATAAGCTTTTTTATATGTAGAACGGGTGCAGGAGACCCTATCACACTGAATATTTAGGAATATTAAATGACATATAGATATATTATTCCTACTGAGCACCTGCTACATTCCAGGCACAGGGTTAAGTACTGGAAATAGTGTCAGTGAGGAAAATAAACAAGGCCATGCTTTTATGGAATCTTCTACATTTGGGAAGAATTTGACAATAAAAAAAAGAACAAATATAGTCACATCTCATCGTTCACAACAGTCGTGTTTTCTAAAGTCACCATGAACTCTGAATTAGCACACACTAAACCACTGCTCCTAGGGGTGGGTTCCTGTGAGCCTCGGTCACAACAGTTCCTGCCAGCTGATCAATACATAACCTTGTTTCCTGTGTGTTTCTGGTTAAAAACACCTCATTTAATATATGCTGTTGATACACTGACATTGAATTCACCGCCAACAGCACTATAACTCATTCCTGAACAAAACTCATATAATACACACATTTTCTCTGTAAGGCGCATCATAGCTCTCTTGCACTTAGGAACACTAGACAGTACTTAAGCAGTACACTTGGGGCCATTTTAAACAGAAAAATCACCAACAAAAGGCACACAAAAAATGCGAAAAACATGGCACAAAATAGACTGTAGAAAAGACATTTGTTTGTAGTATGATAGCTGAGAACAAGAAGGCAGAGTCCAACCTCAGATGAGAACATGCTCCCTCAGTGGCAGATTTTTCACAGCTGTGCACATGCCATGACTGACCCTGAAAACAATGCAAGTATTAGGTTTGACATTACACATAAATTCTAGTGGTAGGGCAAATTTGTGAATACAGATTGTGAATACAGACTTTGTGTGCGTGCGTGCATGCGTGCGTGTGTCTGTGTGTGTGTGTTTAAGACATACCAGGTGGTAAAAAGTATTATGGAGAAAAATAAATCAAGGTATAGGGTTTAGAGAATTCTGCTGCTGATGGAGGGGAGTGTGGGTTGTATGTGTAAATAGTCAGCAAAGACCTCTATGATGAGCCATCATTTGAACAAAATCTTAAAGTTAGGGAAGGTGCCAGGTGCATATGTATCAGAAATGTCTTCCAGGCAAAGAACAGCAAGATGCAAATGACTTGAGGCAGTATCATAATTGATTTGTTTAAGGATCGGCAAGAAGGCCTGAGAGCTGAAGTGAGAGAGGGACAGTTTGTGGAGGAGACGGGGTCGGAGAGATTGCAAGGAGACAGGTTGCATGAGGCATGAAACAGGGCTATGGGAAGTCAGGGGGTATTTAAGAGGATGAGTAATGTAATCTGAGGTATTTAAAGTTGATCATTCCGGGGCACCTGGGTGGCTCAGTCAGTCAAGCATCTGACGATTGATTTTGGCTCAGGTTGTGATCTTGCAGTTCATGAGTTCAAGCCCTGCATCAGGCTCTTCTCTGATAGTGCAGAGCCTGCTTGGGATTCTCTCTATCCCCTTCTCTCTCTGCCCCTACCCCGCTCATGTTCCCTCGCTCTCTCTCTCTCTCTCTCTCTCTCTGTCTGAAAATAAATAAATACACTTTATAGTGGATCATTCTGGCTTTTGTGGGGAGTAGATGGGAGGGAATCAAAGATCCATTTAGGATATTATTATAATTCCAGGGCTTATTACAATAGTTTGGCTGAGAGATGATGGTACTTTGAACTGGACTGGTCGGGAGTGACCAGATATTGGATATATTTGGAAAATATAATTGATAAGATTTGCTGGTTGCACATAGGGTATAGGAAAAGAGGAGTTTATGGTAACTCCATGATGTCTCTGAGTAAATGGAAGAATGGGATTGCTTTCAACAAGGGGAGGAAAACTGAAGGTGGCTTGTGAGGAAGGGACAACCAGGAATCTGGTTTTGAACATGCCAAGTTTCAGACAGAGATTTAAAATGCAAGTGGGAATGTCAAGTCCATAGCTATTGTGTGAATTTGGAGTTTAGGATAACAGCCTGGACTAGAGCTGTGTGTCAGGAGTCCAAAACACACGGAGGGTATTTAAAGCCGAGAGACTGGAAGGGACCAGTGAGCAAGAAGAATACAGGAAAGAGGTGCTAAGACTGAGTCCTACTCATTAAATTACTAGGTCATTGTTGTTTTAATAAGTTTTTTGCCTACTTTTTTGGTACTAATTGAGTCCCACAGCATTTCTTATGATTTCTGAAACAGCTGATATGATCCTGTTGTAACATTGTGTATATAATCTAAATAGAAAGGAAAAGTTGTACATTTAAAGAAATACTGGGTTCTATGTTAACAGTACCAGAGTGCAATTTTTTGTTCTATAATTGCATAAGCAAAATCTTAAGGTGAACATATCATAAAATACCAGATGAATTGCTGATTCTGACCAGGAGTCTCCCTGTGATCCTGAGGCACATTTTTATGGATCATCAACAGCCAAAGGTTGTGATTATGCCACAAATATTCTTACCTTACCTGATGCGACAGTCCTTGGGTCTACCTGATTCTTGTCCAATTCACTCACCTTTCTCCTCTTTAGAGCTTCATTGAGGAGGGAACCAAATGCCTTTGCGTGTTATTTTGAAAGTACATTATCATGCCTTCCTTTTCAAAAGCATTTCATGCTTTTCAAACCCTTGCTTTGTGTCATTTGGTCTGTGTTTTATGTAATTTTCAATATATTTGGCATCAACTTGGTGTGCCTTCCAAAATTCTTACGTCCATCCATCTGCTTGTCCATATGCCAAAAACCAAGATAAATGGCTCTTAATCCTTAGTTCTTAAGGGAATAATTGGACTACTTGGAATGAAATATTCTACCTTGCTATATGATATGTGATCATGAATGGCACATACAACTTGGTTGCCTAGTGCTATGTATTTTAAAATGTGTTTCCCTATGCCTAAACATATGTCTGTGCTTTTCATAGCAGTTCTGTTGCTCCTAAAGAAGCCTGCCTAATAGAGATCATACAAATTGATCCTGAGTGACTCACTTCTTAGCTGACCCACTCCAGCCTCTAAAACACTGTGGAATCTTACATTTCCAGGAATGTAAGTTTACTGTGATTCACTGTACTGTTATAAATAAGAAAACTTTACTCATTATGGCATTAAACTAATCATCACTTTGAAATGGAGATAATTATAGCAGCCTTATTCACCGTTAAGAGCTGGGTGAAAATGTCAGAAAGCATATAAAGTGCTATAGAAAAAGAAAAAGTCCTTGAATGTGTGTAAGTTAGAATACTCAATATATTTATAGCAATATATGCATTCATATGTATGTTTTAAATATATGTGATATACATACATAAAAAATTTTAATCATCTTCCTTTTCCAGAGTGAGATTCATATCTTTAGTTTGCTATAATTCATCATCTCACTTTCTTAAAATCTTTTTATATATTCATCAAAATTAGGGTCTTTATTCTGGAATCAGATGGAAATGAAATAAAGTCTCTGGCTTTCTCATTTGCATAATTGCAAAATTTTGATTTATGTGTTAACCTGGCACTAATTCCCATCTATTTCTTGGCAGTGTCTTTACTGTTAGCAGCAAGCTTATTTTTTTCAGTACATTAGCTCTCTATTACTAAAATTCAGTTTGAATTCTTTGTAGGATTTTTTTCCTGCCCCCTGACACATTCTCTCTCTCTCCATCAAACAGGCTTCTGTTTGAGTAGTTTATTAGTGGCCTTCTGTGAAATAAAGATGCTTCTGTGTGGGCTGTGGTTTCCCTGCTGCCCCTGCTTTCAGAGGCAAACCCTTGCTGTTTCCTCTGCCCAGGCCGATTCTGCAGATTTCACAGACCACCACTGCAGTCTAACTACTTTCCTCAAACGTAAATGCTTAGGTGAGAGTCAAGCTAACCTCGTTCCCTCTTATTTTCTCCTTGCTCCTTTTTCTGTCCTTCCTATTAAGATAGCAGCTGACATTGGACATGAAAGGACTGTTTCTGTGTTCTAGAAGCACGGTAACATCTGTACCCACAGGGCATGATCCGACCCTCCTGAGTGAAGGTCTGCATTACTTTTCAATTTCAGCACAAATGTGGCAAAACGAGGCAACATACTTAGTACTTCTTAAAGGATTACAAATCAGGGTGGGCCCATTTAACAGATATTTCAGTTGTGTCCTCAGTGACAGATAGTAGGGCTCTTATGCTGTTCCCATGAGAGAAGGGCGAGGATCGATTTGGATCTTAGGGGTAAGGCCTGTGTGGTTGTAGCCATCACATCATGGGAGGATGCATGTGTAGAGACGCATGGGAACACAGGACCAGGAGGAGAGCAGGAAGAGAGCCAGGGAGTGTGTAAAGACTACCAGACTCCTCCAGTCAAAATTTATGTCCCCACATCTGGGTAAAGAGTGCAGATGATATTCCCAGAGCTTTCTGCAGGAGCCCTGTTCTGGCACTCACCACACTACCTGGCAATCCCCTTTGATGTGTCTGTCTTTGCCGTAGACTCTAAGGCCGGGGAGGACTGAACAGGTTTTTTTTATATTTAAAGAATAAATACAGATTACTCCAAAAATATTTTAAACATGCCTCGATCTTATAGCATATTGTAACAGAATGAATAGTTTGCCTGATTGTGGGCTTCCTGTGGATAAGGAATGTGTATGAAGTATTTTTGCATCCTCAATAAATAATGATTCTTAGTTCATATGCTTCCCAAGAGCATAGCATAGTACTGTACTCATAGTAAGAGTTAAATACTTGTCAGATGAGGACACAAATAGAAGAATTGAAAAAGTCAGTGATAGCCAAATTAATGTGGTTTTGATAAAAAATTTTTTTCCTTGATACTCTCTGATTTTGGGTTTTATTCTCTGGAGAGAAAGCAGAGGATGGGTATAGAACAAATATTTGAGTTGTTGGCAAGATAACTCATGATGGATATTTATAATTTCATAGACATGTTGAAGAAAAAAAAGAAAAATTAATGAAATAAAAGCAAAACACAAGAATAAATAAACAGAAACCATATGACATTACTTTTTTTTAATCACTTGGCTGACATAGAGACTATATGAGAGCTGCTGATTGCAACTCAAAAGTAAAAAGTAGTGGGAAAAAAAAAGACAAATCAATAAATAACCTCTGACATTTATTCAAAATATTTTTTCAGGGTTGACACCCATTGATTTTATAGCACAAAAATGTGTTTCTTTTCTAAAGGTCTTGTCATTTTTCCTACTATCCAAACTTAAAATCACTTTATTACTTTTTTTTTCTTAGAAATGTGTGGTTTTCAGAATAAAATGCCAATTTAAATTGTGTCTAAAATCACTGTTACATTATTTATAAACTCAATCTCAGAATAACTAATAACCAAATTACTGTGCTTGGGCCTAATTTCTTTGACATGTATCATTCTTAGAATATGTTCAAAAGGTTCCCTCTGTATGTTGTTGGTTAAGAATGCAAGTGTACAAGCCTATACATACGCACATGCAATCATGAATGTATAAATGAGTGCATATCCATTCTTAGGCCGTCTGAAGTGGAATTGTATCCAGGCACTGAGACTCTGCATAGGGATGTGTAAGATGACTAGGTGCTCATAAGTACAGTCTCTGGTGGATAAGAATCTAGAGCAGCAGGAGTATGGCTTTTGTCTTTCTTAGATGCCTGCAAGATGGAGAAATCATGCTGGAAGTGTCTGCAGAGAGGGCAGAGTCTTGCTATTATATGTCAGGATGGCCATTCAAAACTGAGGATACATGAATAAACAGAGAAACTTAATGTGCTGACAACCGGATCCTATAAAAAACTCAGAGCTCAGAGATGCCTGTAAGATACATCTTTCAGCCATACAAACCCCTCTTTCTCTCCTTATCCTCTCCTCCCCCAAACCACCAGCCAAAAACCCCAGAACAACAAAAAGTAAAACAGCTATACAAAAATGTCACCATGTAAAATGTGATGCTTAATTTTAGTTGTGATAATAAATTAACATACAGAAAGTGAAAGTTGCTATAGTTTGGAAGCTTTGATCACAGAATCAAATATTATATTGGAGACAGGTTTCTCCAGAAACAAAAGATTGGAAAAGGCACTAGGTTGTGTTGGTGCCTTCGAGATCTGATTTTGTTGATTATTAACAAAGAGAAACAGTGATTAAGAAGCATAATATTATCATTTAACTGTTAATAATAATATAAAATGAAGAGACGCTTTAGAACCTGAAATAGTTGATGGATTGGATTGTTTCATTAGTGACTCTAGTACATTCCATCAGCAGACTTCACTTCCTTGCATTAAGGCATCTCTCCTAGACCATTAACCTCACCTTTGAGGTTATAAAACTCAAAATACTTTAACTTATCTGCCAGATATTCTCATTATTATTTTTTTTCCTGCTCAGTGGTAACCAAGACCAATTTAATTCCGGCTCCTCTGAAGTAATTAATTTGGGGTCTTTTAAAAATCAGAATTCTGCAGAAGCAGGGTTCTTTTCACTTCTATCCAATTAAATTCACAAGCCTTTACTGTCCCCATATGCCCCTTTCTGATAAGCTCTGTTCAGAATTGTAACTCTGTGGAGAGCTGATCTGAATTTAATTCTATTGTTTCTAAGAAATGTATCCCATAGTTAAGGTCTTGTTGTTTTTCTCTAAAACAAAGATCTCCTCCTTACATAAAAAAAGTCATGGTTGTTTAGGGCCTGAGATAGACAAGTTTTATGTTCTGCGAATGGATCATAATCACTAAGCAAAATAGAGGCACAAAGGAAAAATAGTCTATATTGCGTTTGAGAAGCTTGCTGTTTTTATCATTACCTCAGGTACCAGCTGCCCCTATGTATTGTTCTGTTATACTAGTCTAATCAGAGCAGAGACCAGGAACACAATATCTGTGAAAACCAGAGAAATTTTGCTAAAAACAATAAATCCAAACAGAAATCACAATATTGGAACAGTTGTATTCTAAAAGAAAGTGCTTTGTGGGACAACCAGTAGGTAAAATCTCTGGCAGAAACAGATGTGTTTTCCATTTTGTAATCATTGGGTTGAACCAGGTTTAAGGGGCAGGGGAGAATCTTAGATGCCTCCCTCTATGATACATTTATAGATCATCTCCCTTGTCCCCCACTATGGTCACAAGACAGAATAACAGCTATTAGAGCAACTCCTTATGGACTGAAGAGGATCTCTTCAGACATTTGCTTTTAAAATGCAAATGTCCTTGAGGGAGGGAATACAAGTTATTAACAACTGCAATTTTATGAATTCGCTCTTCCCCTGCTCAGGAAAAATAACCAAACATTGGGGAAAATTTATGTTAAATGAAGAAGTGTGTGTGTGTGTGTGTGTGTGTGTGTGTGTGTGTGTGTATTGTCAATTTTCATTTCATGCAATCCTTCAAGATACATAACTAGCTTCCATTTCAGGATGAACAAGCTAGCTATTTATTTATTTATTTATTTATTTATTATGTATTATTTATTGAGACAGAGAGAGAAAGAGTGGTGGAGGTGCAGAGAGAGAGAATCTAAAGCAGGCTCCATGCTCAGCACAGAACCCAATGCCGGGCTCCATCTCACAACCATGACATCATGACCTGAAGAGTTGTTAGCCCAATTGACTGAGCCACCCAGGCACCTCTGGATGGACAAACTTTTAGTTCACATTAAGTAACTCGTTAAAAGAAGTAAATATTTCATTCATTCACTGATCAAATATCTGCTGAACAGCTACTATTTTGCTAGCTACTATTTTAAAAAATAAAAACTGTATATTATACAGATACTGTACATCAGTCCCAAACATCATGAAGATCATATACTAGTGGTAGCAGAAAGTGTGGGCATTGATAAATTCTATGATCAAAAATTAAGGATTTGAGCTTCTGAGAATATGATAACTATGTATTTCATAATTTTATTTTCTCTACTATGCTTCCTCTCATGGTAAAGATGAGTAGAATTGGTTTGGATCTTAAATATTAATGATTTCATGTAGTATCTCTCCTTGTGTCATTTATCAGGAAAGTAGGTTTTAAAGGTCATATTTTCAGATATTAATCTACATAAGAAATACTTGGCTAGGTTTCTAAAAAATCCTGATTCTTTTTGCCCAACCCACAGGTTTTAATTTAATAAACCTTGGTGGACAACTATTTTAATAAATATCTGATGAAGGTGGTCCATTGGCCATCTTTTGAGAATCAATCATCCCAAAGAATGGGAAATTAATATATTACCATGATATCAGGCCATACCAATAAGGGTTCTGAAGAACTAATGTGCCTAAGACTAATTCATACCTGAGAGCTGCCTTGTACAATACAAGTGACTCTTGAGCCCTTGAAATGGGCATGGCCCAAGTTGAAACGTGCTAAAAATGCAAAATATACAATGAATTTTGAAGACTCATTAAAAAACAAAAAAACAAACAAAAAACCAGAAGCAAAAACATCAACAACAAAAGTAACATAGCTCACTAATAATTTTTATGTTGATTACATGCTTAAATTGTGATATATTGGGTATATTGGGTTAAACAATACATATTATTAAATCAATTTTGCCTTCAAACATTTTTTATTGTGGCTATTTTAAATTAAAAAAAAAATTATACAGGGGCGCCTGGGTGGCTTGGTCAGTTAAGCGTCGGACTTCGGCTCAGGTCATGATCTCACGGTCGGTGAGTTCGAGCCCCGCGTCGGGCTCTGTGCTGACAGCTCAGAGCCTGGAGCCTGTTTCAGATTCTGTGTCTCCCTCTCTCTGACCCTCCCCCGTTCATGCTCTGTCTCTCTCTGTCTCAAAAATAAATAAACGTTAAAAAAAATTAAAAAAAATTATACATATGGCTCACATTACAGTTCTGTTAGATGAATTATGAGTTCTTGTTTATTTAAAACTATAGAAATGATTGCACTGTTGTCTTAAACTTCTTTCCCATGATCACATTACTGTGGCACATGTAGGTCTTTCTGATATTTTCCTAGTCTCGCCCCAGGCATTAGCCACATCGACCTATATGCTGTCTTTACTTGCTGTGTCTTGTGCTAGCCTTCATCCAGGCTGTTTTCTGCCAAACAAGAATCCATCTCTAGTACTATACAATCCGTCAAGCTCAGCTCAAATCCCATCTTCCCTAAGAAGCATTCCCATTACCTGCAGCATTTATTGTGTAACTCTGAACTCATCAACTCATTGATTCACTCAGAGAATAATTAAAATGGTACAATGGTAATGTTTCCTAACATTGTGTACTGTAGAGCTACCAATCATGTGGTTTCCAGAGGAGATGGGAGATGTGCAATCACTGGCCACACTATTATACAAAATACATCTCTAGAGATGGTGCTGCAGTGCAATTATGATAAAATATGTACATTTACTTCATCACCATTATTCTGCTTGTAAAAAAAATGTATTTGACTAGGAGGAAGATAAGGTCTGTGAGAGAGAAAAATATAATCTTAGAATCATGTCAGAACTGTAAAATATGTAATGACCTTTCATTCATACAAAATATAGCTGCTATTCTTGGGGTGGATTTTCTTGGAGGATAATTACAGTCATAAATATATACTTAGAAACTATAAACATTTTCTAGTATTGTGTTGCAAAATAGGTATCTAAAACTATTATGAATTTAGTAATTATGGCCATTTGATTTATTGTTTAAAGAGAGTAGTTGTACTACTATTTGAGATTTACAATGTGCAGGTTATTCATGAAAATGCCTTCATCTAGAAGAAATTTTTTTTTATTCACTAAGATGATATAATCAAATAATAATTAAATCCAGCATTAACAATCAAAATAATTTTCCTCTCTGATTCCATAGTCATTTCTTCTTTTAGATTTTCATAATATTTGCTTAGATTCTCCCCTGTTAAATTAGATTGCCCTTGCTTCTCAACCCCAACACACACACACACACACACACACACACACACACACACGTAAACACGCACATGCATGAGTATGAATGCTCCTAGAAGGCTGTCTGAAAACAAGAAGTGTTGTCCTACTCTCAAAATCATGTGCAATGATTTCTGCACAGGTAGATAATTTGTGATTTTATTTTTCCTTATGCTGATTGCTAATTAGGGTGGATGCAAGACCCACTTTGTTTCCATTTAAAAGCTTTTTCTTGTGAGTGTTTCATCATCTGTGAACCCAGCAACAACATGAATATCAAAGAGAAAGCTGTTGGTAGATCTTCCTGCCACCTGTTTTTGTTTTTTTATTTTTTTCCTGGTGAGCTGGTAGTGCATTTCCATATGCTAGAACATTTCCTTGTAAGGTTTCCTTATGTCAAGGCAGGCATTTTATTAACTGATTGGCGGTGGTCAGGAGTGAGGGTAGGGCTGAGTCAGGAAGTGTGAGGAGGACGCTGGGCTCTAAATAACCCTTGCTGCTGTTCTCCACTGAGCTTACTCAAATCTCTACCATGGAAGAATGCTACGCTGCAGTAATTCCTGGGTAAAGGAAGACTTTCCAAATGTCTGGACTGATTGCTTTCCTTTTGCAACAATAATCATTGCTTTGAGAGATTAGGTTTTGTTTTGATAATGACTTCTGTCACATATTTTGCTGTATACTGGGGATGCAGTGATGGATACTCCAGAGCTCACATCATGGTTTATTCCAGCACCGGGAGGAAGACACAAGCAAACTGACCTTTATAAAGGCATAAGAAGTGCTTTGGTAGAGGTATGCACAGGATATTGTGAGAACAGAGTAGGTGGGGCATCTCGGTTGAGATGTTGGTTAAGTGAGTAGATAACTAAGGGAAAAAGAGAAAAGATGTTCTTAGTTGTTCTCAGTTTGTTCTCAGAGAGAAGTGAATTCAAGATCCCATTTTATTTAAATGTTCAAGGGTTATTACAGAAAGATAAAAACAACCGGCAAGTTTTTACTAAAGGCAAATAAACAAAACAAATCATCGGTGAAAGAAATAGCAGTTCAGCGAACCATTTGAGGCAATTGACTGAAAAATCATTCTACTGGTTGCTCAGTATAATTCAGTACTCCCAGGGTAAGAGACCAAAATCAGCCACAGAGCAGGGGATGCTGAGTAAAAAGCATCTCAAATTCTCAGAATGAATTGATCAACTGTGAAGGAGTTGGTTAGATCCCCAGAGAAAGAATAATATGCATGCATTGTAAAAAACAGATATTTTTTAACTTCAAAATAATCATGCTAGTAGTCCTCATTAGTAAAATGATACTCTTTATGCTTGTTCTACAGGTTTGTACTATCCTTATTTTTCATTGCATAGAGATAATTAGAAGTGGGGAATGGGATATTTTGACATTTTCAGTCCATATGGCCTCAGAAGTTCTTAATTCCATGATAGTAAGAAGGTATGCACATTCAGTGACAAATCTGAGAAGATATTTAATCAGCACTCAAATGAGCAGAGCCAAGGAACTCCAAATACCAGAGTTCTTGCTGGCAAGTATTGAGTCTGAATAAATTTCACTACATTTGAGAATGTGTACAATAACCAGAAAATAATGTCCATGGTAACAGTGGATACCTCTGGGGGACTTATAATTTATTTTTATGTATTTTCATGTTTTATGAAATAAGTGTATATTTTTTAAGTAAGAAACAAATTGAAAATGTTGCACAACCTGGTGTGTGCATGTGTGTATGTATGCGAAAATACATTGACATTTTAAAAAAGAGAAAATTTTGAAGTATGCCAAAGGGTTAATTAGAAATGCTTGACTCTGAGTTGAAGATTTTTTTTTTCTTCTCAATTACTTGGTCATTTTCAAATTCTTTAAAATTTAGTTTATATTCCATTTCTAATATTAAATGGGGGCAAACATTGCTTTTAAGAATGTCTGTCAGGCTTGGTAGAGGATAGGGGAAGTCGGTTGGAGTTCCCAGTGTCACAACAGTTTACTAGGATGCAGTTGCTTTATTGGAAGTTACTGCCCCAACCTGAAGGGGGAGGGCAAAAGAGCCACATTCCTGGGGACATTTATAGTGGTGCTCCTTCCTGGCGCTCTCAGTTCAGGTACAGAGAACCAGTTTCTTTAAGAAATTCAAAATGGGGGTGCCTGGGTGGCTAAGTCGGTTGGGCAGCCGACTTTGACTCAGGTCATGACCTCACAGTCTGTGAGTTCAAGCCCCTCATCGGGCTCTGTGCTGACATCTCAAAGCCTGGAGCCTACTTCAGATTCTGTGTCTCCTTCTCTCTCTCTACCCCTCCCCCATTTGCGCTCTGTCCCTCTCTGTCTTCCAAAAATGAATAAATGTTAAAAAAAAAAAAAAGAAATGCAAAATACATTCTCTAACTACCAATCAAGCACTTAAAATATTTTTATCTTACCAACTAGCCTACATTTGAGATAGTGTCTACATCATTTCAAAAGGAAAATTCTTTCATGATTAATTATCTTATTATGTGTGAATAATTATTTTGGTCAATGAGCTATATAAATCATCATTTTAAATTTGCTTCTTATCATTGTCAGGACTTACTAAAATGACCTCAAGAAGTAAACCACCTGGGGAAACTTTTTTCTTGCCTGATACAAATGGATATGCAAAAGAGATTTGTCATCCTCAACTTCAGACTAGTGGCTGTAATGGCTATTCTCTTATAACAGAAAGCTCAAAGAAGTTAAGTAACTTAACCAAAGTCATACAGCTATCAAAGGTTCACATTTTCAGTTCAGTAGTCACAATGCTTCTCTTACACAGAACTAAATTTGGTTAATAATATATTTTTTTAAGAAAGAAAATAAAACTTGTTTCTGATCTAAGAAGCAGCCTATGTTAGCCTGATTATGGGGTGGGGGAGTATCAGAGAATTATCATATTAAATGCATAGAGAAAGTATGTATGTTGTTTAGCAGCTATGTAGATATTTAGGTATTCCATCAATTCTCCTTATGTTTTCTTGCATTCTTCCATGTGTCCATGGAGAATGCAGATGTGGAATTCTTTCAATTAGTTCACTCAGTTGGAAAGAGAAATGTAATTTGAAGATTATCATTTTTCATCATGATTGTAGAATAGATTGGGACTTGATGAGATGGTCATTGTAATAATAAGAATTATATATCTAAGCATAATACAAGGCAGAAACTCATTTCTAAAAGGCAAGATTAGCTCATGAGCATTTGAGATTCCCTAAGCACAAATGATTATTCAAGAGCCACACAGTTTGGTGGTAAGCTCTTTCTTTCTTTTTTTTTTTTCCACCAAGACAAATTCATACACTAAGAGTGTAAAGCTTTTTAAGTGTGTCATAGAAAAAGAATTCATATCTCTGTCCCTTGTTTTATTAAAATATATTTGCCTGAAATCTATTTCACTGAAGCTTCAGCTACGTCAGGCATAAATGTATTTAATAAAAGATGTTTTTATAAATGGCATGGATGCCTTAATATGATGTTTTGCAAGGGGCTAATATTTTATGTAAATACTCTAGAAGGGGCTATACAAGGGCTATACAAGGGCTATAATCAAAGGCTAACCCCTATTAAAAAAAAAAAAACACAACTGAATTTGTATGTCATTGAGAAGGGCTTTTACAATGTGTTTCATAGGAGGACCCTTCTCTTAATAGTTATATATATGTGTATACACATATATATGAAATCCTAACTTGAACATGCTGAGTTTTAGTTACCTATGAAATAATCACCTTAATTGTGTCATCCAAAAGATCCAATAGGCTTCACTTTTATTTATTCTCTTGAAATCCATATAGCTTAATATTAACGTAACAAAAGTTAAGTTAAAACCCAGCACGCCTCTTCCAGAAATAAGGTGAAGGTGAAGTTACTTTTTGTAAGAGGTAAACAATAGTTCCTTCACGCATTTTGTGGAATGGAAAGTTTATCATACTAGTTATTTACTGTTATTTTAGATAAGAAGAATATAGCTGAACTTTTTGAACAAATATAAGTAACAGGTTGTGATGTAATCCAGATTTTTAAAAATCTGGATAGTTTGCATTATAAACTTAAAAAAAAATACATAGATGATGTAATACCAGAATAGAAAAAGAACCAAAGGGCATGGTGTCATGAGCCCATGGATACAGTATTACAAAGTTATTGGTCAGATCAATATATGTTTATGATAAAAATCAGAGCTCATAGACTTAAACTTCCCTCATTTTTGAATTTCCACTGAAATGACAAAATATGGCAATGAAAGAGAAAATTCCCATCAACATTGAAATGTAAGAAGCCACTCAAATGTGGGAAATATTGAAGAATTTCTACAAAATAAATTATAGCAGTGAACATTATAATAGGACAGACAGTCCAGTCACTGGCCATTCGGTGAGTCTCTGCAGGGATGGAGAAGCCCACCTGGATAGAAAGGGTGGGAGCTGCACATGAAATCCCACTAACCTTCTTTCATTTGCAGCGGTAGAAGCTGGAGCCAAGAATAGCCTTTGGGCAGTTGATGGGAAGTACAAATTGATCTCATTATTCCCCCAGATTTCTACCAAATAATGAGTCCATTCCATAGGACAGCCCTGCAGTGGTGCTGCCTCCTAGGTTACATTTGGCATGTATGGCTTTTTAAGGAAAGCAGGGCATTACTACAGCTGGCTCCAAATGAAAGGAGTGGTGCCAGCTCTAAAGAGTGCCACTGACCCAGCTAATGCCTGCTGCTCTGAGAAATACAAAGAGAAACAATTTGGCAGAAAGGTGAAGCACTATGTCTCTGCTCTTTCTGGCTATAGCTCCCTTGCTACTCCATGCTGGCAACTGAAAATAGAGCAACTTAAAACTTCCCCTTTATTCCTTTGGTCCAGAAATATTTGAACAGAGATCTGCACGATCTCTGATAGATCCCATCTCAAATCCCAAAACTGGAGAAGAATTATTGACTATCTGCACTATGTAGGGGTGGAAAATATTGGATATATGTAAGGACTAGGTTTGAAGAAGAGAATCAATCTAAAGATCAAACCAGTGCTACTTATGAGGCAGATTTGGCATTTCTCTCACCAGGATAATTTTAACCATCATCCAGGTGGGTTCCCTGATTCTATCCCAATTTCCTTTCTCTAAATCCACGTATGCCCTGCAGCCAGAGTGATCTCTGAAATAAAACTGTGTCAGGAATGCAGGGTCATCTGGGACTGCATCTCTTAGAAAGTGACCTTTGTGCTGATGCATGATGAAGAGAAGAAGGTGCCAGGTGATGATATTTGGGGCGACTGTTCTAGACAGAGGAACCAAAAGGTCAAGGCATTAATTCAGGAATGAAATAGGTTTTGTGGAGAGACAAAAACAGCTTGGATGGCTTCAGTGCACTGATGGTAGAAGAGAAAGATAAAAGGTGATATGGGGTTGTTAGGAAATGGACAGTAGGAAGAGCTCATTGGGTCCTATAGTATCTGAACCATCATTAGGAAAAATTTTTTAATGGAAAGCTGTTTAAGTGTTTCTAAGCAGAAGAGATAATGTATATGATTTATCTTTTAAAATATAATTCTGGCTTCTGTATGGAAAATGAATCAAGGCAGGGAGGTTGCCGTGGAAGCTCTTGCTGTATGCAGTCCAGCTGAGAAGGAAGGTGATTCGATTAGAGATGTAGAGAGGTGGATTATGTGCTGAGATGTAACAGAACTTGATGAGTTTTTAGATTGTCTGTTGAGAGGTGGGGGGTAATGGGGAAAGAAAAAAAATCAAGAGTGGATTTTAGCCTAGCCAACTTCACTTACTGAGATAAAAAATAAAATAAAATTCTGAAGGGAAACAGATTTTGTGGTTGTGGTGAGAGAGTAGGGAGTAAAGTGTGCTCATATAGCTTTAAGTTTAATATAGCATTAGACAGTTGGATATTGAAATATTGAAATCTCCAACTCCAGGGAATGAGTTAAGTTGACGATATAATTTTAAAAATTAATTAGCATATAGATAGTATTTAAAAACCACAGGACAAAAAGAAGTCATCAAGAGAATAGCGAAGAAATCTTGCCAAAATGTCCAGTGCAGGGGTGGGAGGGTTGGGAGGGTGGGAGGGGTGGCGAGGGAGACAGTAGAGTTTTTCAGAGAATGAAGACTCAGCACAGGAGAGTGCCATGGGGAATGATGAGAGGAAATAAATGATGGTGTTACAGAAAATTGGAGAAGGAAGTAGTATCAGTAGGAGGGTTTAAATAACTGTGATAAATACTAAAAAAGGAGAATAAGATAAAGTCAGTATATATCCCATGGATCTGAGAGATGGAGGTCACTGGTGACCTTGATAAGAACCTTTTCAAGAATGAAGGGGTGGAAGCTTTAGTGTAAGAAGCTGGAAAAGGATGGTGTTACAGATGTTGGTCATAAGGGTAAGGGAGGTGTTTATTTTATATAAATTACAGTACATGTTTGTGGCTGGATGGAATAAAATGATAGAAAGAGGGAGATTGACGATGTTAGAGCAAAAGGGGATAATTTCAGGAATGAATTCAAAGGGTGAGTAAAAAGAGATAGAAACTAGATTAGCAAGGGACAAATTGAACTTACTTAAGGAGCATGAATAGTTAACTAGCTTTAGTCTGAAAATGCAGAGCATTTGTGGAAAGAAATGGGTACATATTTATAAGAGGAAACTAAAACAGTTTCTTATCAGGCATTATCAGTAATTGAGAGTATGATTTAGGGGAAAATACTGGACATATCAGATAAGTTTTAGGGTGGCATAGTAAATAGTAAGTAGTAGAATGCACTATGATTTTCTGGATTAAGTACCCACTTGAAATTTGTGAGCACAAGTGTAAAGTGAATTCAGTCACTAGGGATTCATTATTTTCTGTAGCAGTGTTCAGCTGGTTGGGTATTAGTATCAGTCACTAGTTTTGATAGTTTGACAAAAAAGTTCATGGTGGGGGAAGTGAAAGGATCGAAACATGTTGACAAGTATGCCTACCAACTATGGAGAATGTACAGTAAATTAGGTAAGGAGGAAAGTGAAGTCATGAAGAGGTAACGGATGAGGAAAATTCATAAACATCAGTGGATTGCAGACAAAGGAATATTGGAGTGAGGCCCTAAGAGTTAGTGTCCTGGAGTGGTGGAGAGTGACATTTTACAGTGGCTGTTTGTAATAGAGATTTTATTGGAAATGTAATTTCTGTGAGATGGTAAAAAGAGTATTTGGGGTGTAAGATATCTAGGAACTAAGGGGCAGGGGGAAAAGAGTGTGGGAGTGAAATGGGGAATGAGGTATGTGCACTTCACCTTTAAGCTGGACATGTGCGGTGTGTTGAATGGAGGAAAGCCTGCACTGGAAATAATGTCATCTGGGGCCAGTCACATTTCAGGTTGGGCAACCTGTTTACATAGAGGAGATGTTTGAATACATAAGAAAATTGGCTGATGTCAGACCTTGAGTTCTGTATCCTCATATTTTAAATCTGAAATAAACACTGAGATACTTTAAAAATTAACATAAAGGTACTCATAGAAAATATATGTATATGAAAATGTTCAAATGTTAATAGCAATCTTTTGAAAATAAGATATGATAGTCTCTGTGGTTTCAATGCTTGGGATCGCATAAAATTTTAAATCATTTAAAAAACTCGTGGATCTTTTAGGATAAAATAGGAAGAAGAAAACTTGTCATTCACTAAACAGATATTTATGAAGCATCTATGTTGTTGATACCAATGCAGGTGCTGGCAGTATATTTGTGAGCAAAACAGCATGCTTCCTGATTTGACTCAATTACTAGTCTAGCTCTCCTAACTTTTCTGAATTTAAGTAATTAGCAAGATTAAAAAACAAAAAACAAAGGTCTCTTCTCTTTGTGACCCTAACTAGATGGTGTCCATAGCATTCCAAATAGTTGCAGTAGCTACTTTTCAGTATACGCTAAGAATTTCTTCTTCAACCAGTTGGATTTTATGCTTAACTAGAGTCTGTTGAGTTTGTTCTCAAACTTGTTTCTACCTTGTGCTTGTTTTGTAATGGTGCAATTTAATTAAATGTTAGATAAACTCTGAGAGCTGTTTATTCTATTTTTTCTTTTTTAAATTTTATAAAAAGTTTATTTATTTTGAGAGAAACAGAGACAGAATGAATAAGGGAGAGGCATTGAGAGAGGGAGAGAGGGAGAATTCTAAGGAGGCTCTGCATTGCTAGTGCAGAGCCCCACACACAGGGCTTGAACTCATGAAATGGAGAGTTCATGACCTGAGCTAAAACCAAGAGTCGGATGCTTAACCGACTGAGCTACCCAGGCACCCCTGAGAGTTGTTTCTTCTATGAAAATTAACTTGAATGATTTCAGAAATGTGGTAAGGGAAAATCACTGAAAGCAATTCAGTGATTGCTTTCATTGAAGCAATCAGAGGTGTCTAAGGGACAACTCTAAAGGATTGGGAAAATGTAATAAAAAAGCAAATACTGCTTTCAGATTCCCTGGCTAGTGTATGTAAATTCTTGCTCCACTTTGAAGAAATAAAACATAGACTTTCATCAGAAGATAAATGAAACTACACTTATAAGTCTTAAGTTAAATTTTTTTAAATTACCTTAAAATTTTAAAATATTTTCTTGTATGTTTTATACATTCCTCCTGTTACAGTCACACAAATATGTAATAGTAAATTATAATAGAGCTTTTTAAAAAGAGTATGAGGTGTGGGGCACCTGGGTGACTTAGTTGGGTAAGCATCCAATTTCAGCTTAGGTCATGATCTCACAGCTCTTGA
Organism: Panthera tigris; assembly: GCF_018350195.1. Taxonomy (NCBI): domain Eukaryota; kingdom Metazoa; phylum Chordata; class Mammalia; order Carnivora; family Felidae; genus Panthera; species Panthera tigris. The sequence continues at coordinate 92,648,515 of NC_056662.1, read as the reverse complement.
GTTCGAGCCCCACATGGGGCTCTGTGCTGACAGCTCAGAGCCTAGAGCCTGCTTTGGATTTGTGTCTCCCTCTCTCTTGCTGCCCCTCCCCTGCTTGCACTCTGTCTCTCTCTCTTTTCTCTCAAAAATAAATAAACATTATTTTTTTAAAGAATATGAGGTGTTATAAGAAGAGATAAGAGAGGAGGGTATCTGTTATGTGGAGTACTTTAAGACACTTTGTGTTGAGATCTGAAAGATAAGCAGATGCTAACTAGATGAACCAGGGGGGATGTTACTCTGGAGAGTAAAAGTGTTGAGAAAATTTGGTTAATATGGCAGAAGACAGAAGGAAGGAAACAAGAAGAAAACAAGGGGAAACACATGGTAAGTAAAATTAGAAAAGTCTAAATGAAATCTGTCATAGTAAGAGTGAATGGATGAAAGAATATACAAAAGAGAATTCAACAATATGCCTTTTACAAGAGATATACCAAAAACAAAATTCCACAGAAACATCAAAAACAAAAAGATAAAGAACTATAGATAAGACAAAGAAATGCCAAAAATAATATTACTGTAGAATAGGAATATTAATACCAAGAAAAGTGGAATTCAAGGCTAAAAGCAGTTATCAGATAGGATGGATCATTGTCTTTGACAATACTTTGACAAGGGTCAAAAGTATAATCTAAGTTAGGGAAGACCACAAATGAATTTTTATAAGTCAGTATCTTAGAATGAATGCTTGCAAAGGAAATAAAACTTCAGCAAAACTGATAAAATAAAAATTATAGTGGAATATATTAATATATGTATCTGTACTTGGTATAACAGAAAACATCACAAAAACAGGGATGTCTGACTTTAATAATATTAACAACTTTGGATTAGGAGTTCTATTAACTTTCTCCTTTGTTATCAGAAATTTTTTCCAAATACGTATAAGAGATCAATTACAATATCATTTAGAAACCATCAACAGATTTGGTTGAGCCAATAGGAAGAAATTAGTTTTGTGAAAAAGTGCATTGGATAAAGACTTGGAAGGTGAAAATATAAATCTTAACTCTTCTGGTGACCCAGGGTATACTGAATCTAAGTCATAAAATCTTGCCTGAAAAAGCCATCGTTTTAGCTACTGTTAACTCATCCCCAATATCACTTTCTATTCTTGAATGTGACTATCAGAACCAACTACATAATTTGCAGGATGTAGTGCAAAATGAAAATGCAGGGCCCCTTGTTAAAAAATTATTAAGAATTTCAAGACAATGACAGTAGAACATTAAACCATATCCAGAGCCCTCCTGAGCTCACGGCCCTGTGTCACTGCACAGATTGCACATCTGGTCTCTCTTGATAGCTCATTCCTCTGCCTCCTAATGTGATCCATTAAAATGATTTTACTCTATTTTTACTGCTGCAGTTGATCCCATGCTATCTCGCACCCCCCATTGCATATACAGAATCTCTGTATTTGTTAGAAACATCCTTAAAATGAATTCAAGATACATTGATTTTCAAAACCCTGCAAATATTTTTATGTCACTTGGAATAAAATCCAAAGTTCTTACTAAGTAATCAGACCTCTGCTTTTCTTGGTTTCACTTTTTCCCCTTTACTCCCTGCATCAAATCCATCAGTCAGTTCTACCACCCACATATATTCTGGATTTGTCGAGTTCTCTACAACTCCACTGCTGTCATCTTACTCCATGCTACATGGCCCACTATAATAATTTTCTGAATCTTCTCCTTGTATCTGTCTTTACCTTTAGTAAGCCATTTTGCTCATAATTGAAGATAACTTTTAAACCATAAATTAGATCATAATACTCCTGTGATTAAAACCTTCTGGGGCTTTCAACTGCATGTAAAACGAAATCTTAATTCCTAACATTGGTCTACAAGGATAACTCACATCTTCTCTTGCTTAGCTGTCAAAACTCCCGACTTGCCTACCCCTTCCTGTATCCTATAAATAGAAGTTTACCAGAAGCAGGAATTTTACCTTTAAACGTGCCAAATTGATTGGTAACTAAAGGCCTTTGAACTTTTACAGATCCTTTTGTCCGGAGACCTTTTCACAGCTCATGGCCAACTATTTCTTCCCGTTTCTGTCTCATTCAGCTACTGCATCCAAGACTTTGTAACCTGAAGTGACTTCTCTCCTCTTGCCTATCACCCTGTGTGTTGTATTTAGAGTAATTATCACCATCTAAAATCGCCTTATTTATTTAGCTAGCTATTTCTCTTAACTACTGTGAAGAAAAGTGTCTTGCTCTTTGCTGTATTGTCAGTGTTTAGAATAATACCTAGAATTTAGAAGATGTTCAAGAGATTTTAATTGAATAATTACAAATGGAAATTCTCTCTAACTTCTGTAAGAAAATTACAACTATTAATAAAATATTGAGCAAGCATACAGCAGAGTTTCCCCCACATCCAAAATAAGACGAAAGTGCACCATACTTGATTTTGTATTCTGAGTCTTGTCTCTATTCAAGTCCATTGAACCTCCATGTTTTATTTTCTAATTCATTAGGAAGAATAGCACTGATGCTCAGATTGCATCTAAAAATCAATTGACAGACATTCATTGATTGCTTCTTATATGCATTGAGCAGGATTCGATGATGTGAGAAATTAAAAAATGTAACATACAATGTTAGAGGGACTGGATTCTATCTAACACTGTGATCCATGGGATTTATTAAAAAACCTAAAGGAAATTCATAGAACAGATTGGGATTGAGACACCCAGGGATGACTTCAGGAAGAGCTAATCTTCAGATCAGTCTTTAAAAGAAAACTGAACTGGGATTGGAGAACAAGACTTGCAAATGCAATTATGATCCTTTCCAAATAATTTTATGAGATAGTATGTGAACTATTTTGGTTATTGCAAAAGTTTACATATAGAATCTGTGGAAGATAAATTAGAAAGTTATGTTCAGATTGTGGAGATCTTTGGATGCTAAGTGCATTTAAAAATTAAAATGTAGGCAATGAAGATTCATAAAGCCTTTTTGGCAGGGGAGTAATAGTGGGGAAGTAGTATGTTAGGATTTAATCTGTAGAAATTTATAGAATTTATTGGACTAGCAGGAACTTGGAATAATTATCACCATCTTACGCCACTTTACATAGGAATTAAAGTTGGAATATTATAATCATCTAGATATAAGGTGATAAGTGCTTCATCTAGAAGGTCTACAGTGAACATTGAACTGGGTAGGTAAAAATAGCAAGCCTTTAGAATGTGACCAAATATAGTTATTTTGGAAAAAAGGAGATCAAATTCTTGGGTATTGTTTCAACTCTGCCATATAAGAGGTGAAAGGAGGCAAGAATAGAGACCCCTGGGAAAAGTTGATTTCTGCTTACATAGATATGTTTATTTCTTTTCTTTTTTTTCTAATTTCTTAAAGTATAGGTCAATTACATTGCTGATTATTGGCACTTAAGAATAAATACATTGGTCTATCTTCTTTATTTAGCTTTAATTTTTGAAATTTAGCATTATTACCAAAAACACGTAGTTAAAAACAGAATCAACGATATATGCCTTACTGTATTATTTGTTTAAGTTAAAATTTAGATTTATGCTCTAGACTCATAGACTTTGGGAAGTACATTTTTCTGAGAATGAAACAAGATGATTTTTTTATTTACCCTGTAACTTTGTACCTGGTAAGATTGTGTGTGTGTGTGTGTGTGTGTGTGTGTGTGTGTGTTGTGTGTGTGTGTGTGTGTGTGTGTGTGTGTGTGTGTGTGTGTGAGTCTGGTGGCAAGGGGCAGTGATACTTAATATTACATAGCTCCCAAACTGTTGAACAATGTCTCTCTAAAGCAGATATAAAGCTACTAGGCACTGTCATCAAAATCTTATATTAAATTTTTAAAGTAATAATTTTAATCTTTAATTGTTGACTACATTTTCATCTAACAATTATTTCTGAGATAATAATAGCAAGAATTTATCCAATAAATATTTGTTTAGTGTCTACTATCTACTAACCTGAGCTATGTGCTGGAAATGTTAACATCGAACAAGTGAAACATAATTCCTGACCTCTTGGAGGTGATATCCATCATTACTATAGACCTGGTACTGCTTAAGTATTTAACATACTGTATCAGTCAAGCTTTATTGCCCAAAGCAATAGTAACTGGTTGATTTAAGTTTGCACAGAATTCATTTACAGTGGAGCTTGAGAACAGGATCTGAGGTGACATGGCCAGTACCACTGTCCAAACTTATGCCAAATGAAACGATCCAGTGAAGTTACATTGTGGTCACACTGGGTACTAAAAACGGCAGTTGGCAGCACTGACCCCAGCAACACAACACACTGGACCATAGAACTGCTGCTTCTGGGAATTAGATGTCGCTGCTGCCAATGGCTATCTCTTTCCACAATGGATTCTGTGTAGTCTTGCTGCTTTATATCAGTGGCTTTTGATTCAAGGTCTGTAGAGGGTACATATAATTGGCAGAGTCTAGGTCACATGATTGTACTCTAGTAATAAGGGGGGCTGGGAAATGAGCTTGATATTTTGAGCTTCTACAGATGCAGGAGTGCTTTACTTCATGAGGTAGGATATTCCCTAATTAAAGGATGCCAGTTCAAAATTCTGAAGAGGCAAACAAATAAGAAACAAAAATGACAAATATCAACTCCATGTAAATTATCTAATTTAGGACCTACTACAACTCTGGTATTATTATAGTTATTTAAGACATGAGATAACTGACATGCAGAGATTCTGATTAATACATTAAACACCCAACATTTTAACCAAGTCGGATTCTAAAACCTATTGCCAATGACCCTGTGCCACAAAACTTTTCTGGATTTGCATACTTTGGGGATAACTTGATGTACAATAAAAGATTATATTAATATATATTCATGTTGGTTGAAGTGGTCAGATTCCATAAAATTTTAAATTGCTTATTAACCTAAAATTTATAGGCAATGACAAGAAAGAGATATATAAACTTAAAAAATAATTTGTGGTTTGAGACTCTTCCTTATATTAGGATTGCTCTTCCTTATGTTAGGACTTGTAACGTATGTCACACAGTTGGAAGGAATTGTCAAAATATGTTTAACTTATCTATATTCAAGATCATCAAATTTCAAATATTCCAATATCACTTGCACATATATTAAAGTGACTTGAACCTGCCACTTTCCATGAATCTTATGTGAGGATCATTGCCTGCTAGTATGGTCAAATTTGAAAACATGTATTAAAAATACAAAACATGTTCTTAACTTTGTTAGGTAGACTCAAAAGTAATATACCCTTTCAATTCTCACCAAAGAGCATCCATGTAAAAAAGTAAGATATTACAGAAGAGATCACTATGCAACTGGCTATTTTCGCTGCTAGAGTTACTCCAAGCTACTCTTGCTCATGCTCACAAAGTATTTATAGTAATATTGTTCATAGTAGCCCAAACTGGAAATGGTACAAACGTCCATTTAGAGGAGAATTGAAAATAGATTTTTTCTTTATACCATAGAATACTATACCAAAGTAGAAATAGATTAATTATAGCTACATACATCAAGATGAAATAATCTCCAAAGCACAGTACTAAATGAAAGAAGTCACACACACACACACACACACACACAAATACTATAGATAGATGATAGATAGATAGATAGATAGATAGATAGATAGATAGATAGATAGATAGAATGATTCAATTTATATGAAGTTTAAATTTTTTTAATGTTTATTCATTTTTGAGAGACAGAGACAGAGCACAAACATGGGTGGGGCAGAGAGCAAGGGAGACACAGAATCCAAAGCAGGCTTCAGGCTCTGAGTTGTCAGCACAGAGCCTGATGCGGGGCTCGAAATGTGAGATCATCACCTGAGCCAAAGTCAGACGCTTAACTGACTGAGCCTCCTAGATGCCCCAATTAATATGAAGTTTAAAAGCAGGAAAAACCTAGTTATTATAGAATAAGTAATAAAATAAAAAAATAAGTAATTAAATACTAAATAATATGTTATTTTGTAATATAGCCATAATGGTAGGGTCAGAAAGAAAGCAAGCTGTTTATATAAGAGTAAGTGTAGTGCTGTCTTGGGAAGTAAAGAGAAGATATGATCAGAAATTAGTAATAGGGGGTCTCTGAAGATACTAGCAATGCTCAATATTTTAACCTGGGTAGCTTTTGTTTTTGTTTTGCTTTATTATTACTTTCATACAACATATACAAGTTTTAGACACTATTAATTACATAGTATAATCACATTTAAGAAAAAAAGACAGAGAAATGTAACATATGTATGACTCCTTACTTAATGCCAGAATCTACAGGTTTAACATCCCTTGATTTTAGGTGACTGCTTTTGTTGGAGTCCTTTAGAGGCCATGAATGCAAACAGGGCTAATTCTGTGCTAAATAGTTGGGAAGAGATTTGAATTTTGTGCAAATCTTCCCTTTCCACATCCATCCTTTTTATCTTCTTTTCCTGTCCCTAAAGGAAATGTAATACCCAAAGATTTTTACCTCACTTCCTGTCTCCCAAAGTATTCGCTTGTTTTCAGTGTGCTCTATAGGAGCCAATAAAGTACCAACAACATTGCTTATTTTTGATCTTTCTTTCTTTATCCATCTCCCATATTTCTTTTATTTATGTCTTTCTCTTTTTTTAGATTATAAGCAGGGATAGGTTAGTTCAGGTAGAACACATAACTGTACATTTATTAGCAATATGTTAGTTAATTAAAATACTAATTATTATATTAGTAATTGGATATTCATAGGCTTTTTAAAAAAGTTTATTTTGAGAGAGAGAGAGAGAGAGCGCAGAGGAATGGCAGAGACAGAGGGAGAGAGGGAATCCCAAGCAGGCTCTGCACTGTCAGCACGGAATCCAACACAGGACTTGAACTCATGAACCATGAGATCATGACCTGAGCCTAAATCAAGTGTCGGATGTTCAACTGACTGAGCTACCCAGGTGCCCCCGTTGGCTTTTTTTTTAACATAGAGAAAATAGGTTATTTTAATTAGAGATTATTTCTGGGAATGAAATATGTTATAAATTTTTGACGAATACTTTAATTTTTCCCAAGAATGTCATATTAGCATGCCCATAAATAATAATCCTGGAGTGATTCTTCATATTCGTCATATGATTCCACTTAGACGTGACTCACCTGACTATTAGATTCAGAAACTACTTAGAATGCTAGTTTCAACTGATTTAATATTAACCTTTTGGACGATCACTTAATTAAAACAAATAAACAAAATAGCACAACCAACCAAAGGATTTTGGACACAACATATTTAACTCTTTTTATATTATTGTATTAACCAGTATCCCCAAAGCACAAAAGTAGTGAGAAAACAAACAAAAAACATTGAATTTCTAAATACACACTACATTAATTTTAGTTCCCTTTCCCTGCAAAACTCACTATGCTATTGAATCAACATTGGATGCACTTACAGAAACCATGCTATTTCCTTCTCTTCAACACAACTACTTTTCCTCTTCCCAAATCAATAACCCAGCAGTGAACATAGAGCAGCATGCAACTTCTACACATACAAATATTTTCAAATTAATTTTTTGAAGTGTTACTATCATTAGTAGAAAAGAAAGGAAATTGGCATTCTTGTCTTAGCTCTGCCACTAATTAGCTGCATAATTTTGAACAGTTTGCTTTATCACTCAGGGCCTGTTTAGTTTTGTTTTTTCCTTCAACTGAATCAGAGAGTGCATATTGCAGAGTATGAGCTTGACAGCTATGTTTTATCTGGTTGGTTATAATGTTTTAAAATGCTTTGAGTTACTTGTCAACATTTGAGATTTTAAGTTTTTCACTTAAAAATCAGGATATCCAGCATTTCATGCCTCGTTGTGGATGATTTCAACTTGTTGGGGATATTCCTCCCCAAGCCTGAAGTCACAGACCCCTCTTCCACTCCAGCCATTCACAAATGTTGTCAACTTTATCTTCTAAGAATCTTTCTAATCTAATTGGCCTCTTCATCCCCAAAGCATTGTCACTTGCCTGCATTATAGCAATATATCCTATCTTTTTTGTTGTTGTTGTTGTTTTTTGCCTGTAGTATCTCCTTATTCCAATCAAATGTGATTGCATTCCCCAAAACAACAATTTTAAAAAAAAGTCCTTTATTGGATTGGGGACAAATCTTAGATCGTGGTACAGACAGAGGGACAGGGACACTCATGGTGGGTACTATCTGATCCCACAGCTGCATCTGCTACCTCACTCTCCCACATTCAGACTCCTTCCTGGTCTCAGAAAACTATTTGGAATTTCTGAACTTAGAGGATCTCTTGCTTTGGGGTGTTTGTATATGCTGCCTATTCTATCTGTACCACCCTTGCTTCTGTCTCTTCCCAGTTATTTCTTACAGGAATTGCAGTATTCAGTTCCTGTCTTTAACTTCAAGCCTCTGCTGCAGAGTCAGGTATTCCTACTCTCTAGTGTTTGAGCACTGTGTGCATTCTTTGACCACATGCATCATTGCCAGCTTTGTTTATTAGTCTAATTACATCAACATCTTCTTTCCATTCTTAAAACACTCAGTTGCAAACACTACTCATTTTCTTGCTATCTTCTCAGTCTTCAGTAGAGTCAGACAAAACCATCTCTTAAAACATCCCCAATCCTGCCTACAAAGGGGTCGGTAAGCCAATTGCATTGAAATCACTGGGAATTTAGCTCTATACCAAACCTACTTAACAAAAAATCTCTGGAGGCAGGGCTCTGAATTCTTTATATTTTAAACAACTATATCGGGTAACTATTATACCCATTGAAATTGAAGAACCATACCATAAATTATTATTTGTTGGGAAGAATGTGTCTATTCCAGCCTATTTAGATGTACTCTTCATCTTATTTGTGTGTTTAACTTAGTCTAATAGTTTTGCCATTTGCTTGATCCCACGTGTATTTTCTTAAAAATAACATTTTTATCAATCTCAATATTAGACTTATAAATCAATAGGTTCAGAACTCAGTCAAGTGTGTTGAGGGAACTCCACCTGGAGAGAAGGCTATAATTGCAAAGGCAATGTTGACAGCTTCTTAAAGAACAGATTTCATGCAAAGCACTGAAAATATGAAATCTAACCAGTTAAAGAGCTTCCTTGACTAAGGCTTCTTGAATTTATTCTAAGTTATTAAGTGCCAAGAAAGTATCACATGTGTGATTAGTTTTGTGCAGGACCTCATTTAAAGAGTTTTGAATT